>NC_025994.2:43792964-43936029 GCF_000442705.2 Elaeis guineensis
CAAGGCGTGGTGGCTTCCTGATTAGAAGGCTGCAGAGATTTATCGAGAAGCTGCTGCTCCAACTTCAGAAGATCTTTTGAAGATCTTCTAGATCAGATCCAGATCTGATTTTTAGAATAAAGATTTAGGAGAGATGATCTAGATCCTACTAAAGTGGATATCGGTAGAGGCCAGGTGACTGCGTAGCTATTTTAGAACCTCGGACATTGCTGCGATCATCTACAGGGTAATCTAGTTACCCTAGAGGTATTTCTCTATTCCTCATGTTTTCAAATTTAATTTTGGATTAATATCAGATAATAAGAATTAGATCTAATATATTAGATCTAAATATTATAAGATAATTTTTTGAAATATTCCACCCCAGATCTCATTAGATCTGGAAGATCCTACAAGGAAAGCTATTTTTTCCTTCATGTGGTGCCTCCAATGATCATCTAAACTATAGGACCCATTATCATCCAACTTAATAGGAGGCTATGACCTAGTTATCACCATAACTATTTTATTTTTAAAGATCTAATAATTTTAAAAAATTTAATTAGATGAAATAAAGATGAGAAAGATGATCTTAATCCTTCTACTGACTTCTTCAAGTCAGATTAAAGAAACTAGGCATAAGCTGATCTAGCCAAACTAGTCATAAATCCTCTCACTGACTTATCAAGTCTTGAAGAGGATTTTAGACAAGTTGAACTAGGGGCACTAAATTAGTCATACAATTTTTTAATTAGCATAATCAACCCCAATCATTAAGTGATCTAATCAAAATATGATTCACCACATTGGTCACGTAACTGAGATCGATGGGAGAGATATGCTATTAACTCCACATAGACTCAATCTATGTGAGTTGCTCTCAATTAATGACCACCGATCAAAGTTGCCATACTTATCTCAACTGGTTAGTCTATTCAATTTGATGAACTTATAGATTTGGATTCGACTATGGAGCTACGATCAAGATCCATCTTAGTCTAATCAAAGACATAGACTCAGACCAACTACAATTATTAAGAATTGAACAAGAAAAAAATTGACCCAATCAGAATATAACTATTAATTAGATTTGATCAATTACTAACATAGCCATTATCAATAATTTCTAACTCTAGATCTAACCCAGTTAAATGGACCATACTTGAGCTAACCCATAAATCTATAAATTATGAAATTTATGCCTTAGATCTTTGATGCTCAAATCTAGATCACTTAATTCGTAATTAAATTTTTGGGCTAACATGGATTGGGGTTCGATATTTGAAAACCATTTCAAGTTTTGTAAAATATTTTCACAAACTATCATACAATCAAATAAACTCTAATTTCAGACCTAACATACATATATCAAATCTGAAATTTCTTTTTAACTCTTTTCATTGTTCATCTTCATGGAAAAGATCACGCAGCACCCCTATATGTTAGATGTGTGCCTAGAAGCCAATCTTGACTGACACATACCTTTCTCTAGAACATTTTGTATTTGATGGGTAGTCTTTTATAACCAATCATGTCATATATGTCCATGATTTATTTTAAAAATTAACAAAAATAATTTATAATTCTCAAAGTATTGAGAATTTAAGACATATATTATTAGTCATTAATTTTTAAATACTCTCGATCGAAGGATCGTCACAGAGGATGGTGATCAATTATTCAAGATCGGTGCATGGATCACCTTTCTTTAAGGCAGATGAGTCTCAAGTTTACGTGGTGGAGACACTGGAGTGAGAGTGCATGTGGTTGTTAGAGAATAACTTACACTGAGCTGACCAACAAAAAATCACTTGGATGTCTACTCCACTTGTCAGTGATTTTTTCAATACTCTAGAGGTGTGACTGGTCCTTTGACCTGCGGTGTGTTGTCTATTTACAGTGAGACTACTTAGTTTGATTGCACATTCTCTTGATCCCTAACCATTTGGGTCCTTACTGTGTATGTTGTTATTGTAGGTTCAGGTTCACTATTTAGAGTAGGATGCACCTAGATGGAATCTATCGACCTTGGTAGAAAATGAGTAGTCCTATGCGATTTGCAAGACTGAGTTTAGGAAGCCTCTGGCCAGAGCAAGAGTGGATACTGGAAAAGAATTTTTATGAAATTCATAGTGTTGCTCCTAGATTGATTTGATGACTACAAAACAGTTGGAAGGGATACAAATAATTTTTATGTGAAAAAGACCTTATGCTCTACAGGGGCAAAATCATAATTTCATCAAAACTCTGATTTGATAGCATCATCGTGTAGAACAAATGATATGTAATCTATTGGTGAAAGTTTCATGGTTTTTGGACTTATATTTTTGGAGTATAAGTTTGAAGTTCATGAGTCGACTCATGAGTCAACTCATGAAACTATGAGCTGATTGGCACGCAAAGATTAGCCATGGCACGCTGGTTTTCTGGCTTGGCACGACCTGTGAGTCGACTCATGAGTCGACCACAAGGCATGAGTCGACTCATGAGTCGACCTCTGCTGTTTTGGGCCAAGAAAATCCAGAACCCAATCTCTGACTTTGCAACAGAGGTCGACTCATGAGTCGACCCTGAGGCATGAGTCGACTCATGATCGACTCATATGCGGGATTTGCCTGTAACGGCTAGTTTTTGGCCAGATTTGGTTGCTTTTTAATGCTGCTTTTTGTGCTCTAACGGCTCTTTTTCTGCCTAGTTTGTTTTCCCTTGTCTCTTAAGCTATAAAGGTTTCAAAGGTGGAAAAACAAAAGAAGAGAGATCCAAATATCCAAGAGGCATCAAGTGATTTGAAAAGAGAAAAGCAAGAGCATTCAAGAGGCATTCAAGTCATTCAAGAGAGGTTTCTCAAGCCAACTTCTCAACTCATCAAGAGCTCATTTAAAGCCTTCAGAAGCCTCAATCAAGCTCACCAACTCCTCAAGCATTTACTTCATCTCTCATCCACTTTGAGGAAATCCAAGAGGGCTTCTTCATTTGAGTAAGCGTATTTATTTTTATTCGCTCACTTAAGGAGCTATTTGTACTATTGTGCTCTAAACTGATTTATCTTGTAGTAATATTTTTGTTTTGGAGGGTTTCCAAAACAAGGAAAGGTTGATCCGAACCTGAAATCGAGGGTATTGGGTCGGTTGTACCGGGAAACAGTGGACTAGCTTGGGAGCTAGTGTCGGAGTTTTCGACGGTTGTATTCGGGTTGATACAAAGTATTAGTGGATTGGAATCCCAGTAGGAGCTGGGGAGTGGATGTAGGTGCAAGGTTGGCACCGAACCACTATAAATCATTGTTTGTGGCATGCTTTATTGTTTCTTTATTTCCATATATCCTTGCATTCTTGTTTTAAGTAATTAATCTCAAACTAAAGTCTCTCTCTCATTCATCAAGCTTTTGATATATTTTTTCAAGTATTAGTTAAGCCTAAAATTTTAAAACCCAATTCACCCCCCCTCTTGGGTTGCATAGCTGGGCACAAGTGGTATCAGAGCCCGGTGCTCTAGCCTTCTTTGATCTAACATCAAGAGCCAAGATCTATGGCACCCGTCGGCACTTCTCTAGCCGAGGGCAATCTACCAACCGACCTCCACTTTTCAATGGGTCTAACTACACCTATTGGAAAGCTCGGATGAAGATTTTCATACAAGCACTAGACTATGATATGTGGAGTATCATAGTGAACGGTCCACACCACACCACCAAGATAATAGATGGTGAGGAGTCAACCAAACCCGAAAGAGAATGGGATGAGGTTGATAAGAAATTGGCACAGTTAAATGCTAAGCTATGAATGTTCTTTATGTTCACTTGATGCAAATGAATTTAATCGCATTTCTACCTGTGCATCTGCTAAAGAAATATGGGATAGGTTAGAAGTAACCCATGAGGGAACAAATCAAGTAAAGGAGTCTAAAATAAACATGCTTGTACATAAATATGAGTTATTTAAAATGGAGCATGATGAGTCCATAACTTCTATGTTTACTCGCTTTACTGATATAATTAATAGTTTGAAGAGTCTTGGCAAATCTTATACTAACAGTGAACTTGTAAGGAAGATTCTCAGGTCATTGCCAAGAACCTGGGAAGCCAAGGTGACTGCTATCCAAGAAGCAAAGGACTTGAACACTCTACCTCTAGAAGAGCTTCTTGGATCCTTGATGACTCACGAGCTTAGCATGAAGCAACATCAAGAGGATGAAGTCAAAAAGAAGAGAACCATTGCCCTCAAATCCACAGCCTCTCCTGATGAAGAAACTGACGACATAGAAGATGAAGAACAGGATGAAGAAATGGCACTCATCACCCGAAGATTCAAGAAGTTCCTAAGAAAGAGGAAACAGGGGATGAGAAAGAGACCTTTCACAAAAGGGGAACAAAGCAAAGAGAAAGAAAAAGATCAACCCTTTATATGCTATGAGTGCAAGAAGCCGGGGCATTTCAATCCGAATGTCCACAATTGAAGAAAGGTCCCAAAAAGTTCAAAAGAAGGCAATGATGGCCACAAGGAGTGCGAGCGATGACTCAAGCTCCGATGAGGAGACCTCAACAGAACAAGCCAACCTGTGCCTTATGGCACACGAAAATGAGGTAATTTCTGAAACCCCTAGTGAATTTACCTTTGAAGAATTGCATGAAGCCTTCAATGATTTAATTGATGAATTGAAGAAACTAGGAATGAAAATAAAGAACTAAAATTGAAAAATCAGTCTTTAGTAAAACAAGCAGAAAATCTTTCAATTGAAAAATCTACTTTGCTTCAAGAGAACCAAAGCCTAAAGAATGATATTAATAAGCTGAAACCTATAGTAGATAAATTCACCTTAAGTTCAAACAAACTAAATATGATTCTTGAAAATCAAAAGGCCGTATATGATAAGGCCGGACTTGGCTATAACCCTTAAAGAAACAAAAATTTTTGAAAAATATTTATGTAAATTATTCAAGTAACAAGCCTACCAATACTACTTGTTTTAAATGTGGTAGAATAGGACATAAATCTTACACTTGTGCAAACATAACTGTAAAGAAAATATGGGTTCCAAAAGGAACCATCTTGACTAACCAAAAAGGACCCAAGAAAGCTTGGGTACCTAAAACAAAAACTTGATATTTGTTTGCAGGTGTGTCTAGCATCCATGGAGAAAACAGGAAATGGTATCTGGACAGTGGATGCTCGAGACACATGACTGGTGATGAATCATAATTCATCACGCTTGATGCTAAGGATGGAGGGATGGTCACCTTTGGAGATAATGGCAAAGGAAAGATCATCGGGATAGGTAACATTGGTATCACTCCCTCCAAATATATTGAAAATATTTTGTTAGTTAAAGGTTTAAAGCATAACTTACTTAGCATTAGTCAATTTTGTGATAAAGGGTATAAAGTAGTTTTTGAATTATCTGTTTGTATTGTGACTAGTCCTATTAATGATGGCATCAAATTTATAGGACATAGACATGGCAATGTTTATATGGTAGATCTAAATGATTTAGCCAAATTAGACATGCAATGCCTAGTATCCTTAAATGCTAAAGTTAATGAGACTAGTTGGCTTTGGCATCGTAGACTTGCTCACATTAGCATGCATTCTCTTTCAAAATTAATTAAGAAAGAATTAGTTCATGGCTTGCCTAAACTGAATTTTGAAAAAGATAGGATTTGTGATGCATGTCAACTAGGTAAGCAAACTAGAGTTTCATTTAAATCCAAAAACATTGTTTCAACTTCTAGACCATTAGAGCTTTTGCATATGGATTTATTTGGACCAACTAGAACCACAAGTCTAGGAGGAAAACGATATGGTTTTGTAATAATAGATGATTATTCACGTTTTACTTGGGTTTTCTTTTTGGCACACAAAGATGAAACTTTTCATATTTTCACTAAATTTCATCGAAAAGTCACTAATGAAAAAGGATTTTCAATTCAAAATATTAGAAGTGACCATGGAACTGAATTTGAAAATCAAGACTTTGAAAAATTTTGTGATGAGAATGGAATCGGCCATAACTTCTCTGCTCCTAGAACACCCCAACAAAATGGGGTAGTTGAAAGGAAAAACAGAACCTTAGAAGAAATGGCCCGTACCATGCTTTGTGAAAGCAACCTTCCAAGATATTTTTGGGCGGAAGCTATTAACACAGCATGTTACATTCTAAATCATGCTTTAATTAGACAATTTTTTAAGAAAACCCCCTATGAACTTTGGAAAGGAAGAAAACCAAATATTGCATATTTTCATGTTTTTGGTTGCCGATGTTTTGTATTAAATAATGGCAAGGAAAGACTTGGTAAATTTGATGCAAAATCAGATGAAGCAATCTTTCTGGGTTACTCCTCCACTAGTAAAGCTTTTAGAGTTTTTAATAAAAGAACCCTAATAGTTGAGGAGTCCATTCATGTTGTCTTTGATGAATCTAACGATCTTCCTTCAAGGAAGAATGAGGGTGTTGATGATGCAGATCCATTAATAGAAGGAATGAAGGAGATCACTCTGAAAGATTCAGCAACTCCAGAGGACAAGGAACAAGAAGACAAACAAGATGAGATAGGTAAGAAAATTCAAGAACAACCTCAAGGTACAAATGACCTACCCAAGGAATGGAGGTATGTTCACAACCACCCTAAGGAGTTAATTATTGGTGATCCTATGCATGGTGTAAAAACTCGCTCTTCACTTAGAGATGTGTTTAATCATTGTGCTTTTGTATCTCATTTTGAACCTAAAACTATTGAAGAAGCTGAAAAAGATCATAATTGGATTAATGCAATGCAAGAGGAACTTAATCAATTTGAAAGAAATAATGTTTGGACTTTGGTTTCAAGACCTAAAAACTGTTCAATAATTGGCACAAAATGGGTCTTTAGAAACAAATTAGATGAGCATGGTAATGTAATTAGAAATAAAGCAAGATTGGTTGCTAAAGGATATAATCAAGAAGAAGGGATTGATTTTGATGAAACCTTTGCACCAGTAGCTAGATTAGAAGCCATTAGACTTCTACTTGCATATGCTTGCTTTATGAAATTCAAATTATTTCAAATGGATGTTAAAAGTGCATTTTTAAATGGATTTATTGCTGAAGAAGTTTATGTAGAACAACCCCCTGGATTTGAAAATCATGCCTTTCCTAATCATGTCTTTAAATTAAATAAGGCATTATATGGATTAAAACAAGCACCTAGAGCATGGTATGATAGACTAAGCAAATTTTTACTAAGTAATGGTTTTTCAAGAGGTAATGTAGATACAACCCTCTTTATCAAAAGAAATCAAAATGATATGTTAGTTATACAAATTTATGTTGATGACATAATTTTTGGGTCTACTAATGAATCCCTTTGTCAAGACTTTGCTAAGCTTATGCAGGGGGAGTTCGAGATGAGCATGATGGGAGAACTCACCTTCTTCCTCGGACTCCAGATCAAACAATCAAAAGAGAGAATCTCCATCACCCAAAGCAAGTACACCAAGAAACTACTCAAAAGATTTGGAATGGAGAACTCCAAACCCATTGGCACACCAATGAGTCCCTCATGTAAGCTTGACAAGGATGATGAAGGTAAATGTGTAGACTTAAAATACTATAGAGGTATGATTGGATCATTATTATATTTAACTGCAAGTAGGCCTGATATCATGTTTAGTGTTTGTTTATGTGCTAGATATCAATCTAATCCTAAAGAATCTCATTTGAATGCTGTTAAAAGAATCCTTAGATACTTAAATGGTACTCAAACTTTAGGGTTATGGTACTCTAAGGACTCACAAATAGATTTATTAGGATATTCTGATGCTGACTTTGCTGGATGTAAACTAGATAGAAAAAGCACAAGTGAAACTTGTCAATTTCTTGGAGTTAACCTAATCTCATAGTTTAGCAAGAAACAAAATTCGGTAGCACTGTCTACGGCTGAGGCCGAATACATTACAGCCGGAAGTTGTTGTGCTCAAATCTTGTGGATTAAGCAACAACTCGAAGACTTTGGAACTAAACTTAATGAAACACCAATAAGATGTGACAACACAAGTGCCATAAATCTATCTAAAAATCCTATTCAACACTCAAGATCCAAACATATTGAAATAAGACATCACTTCATAAGAGAACATGTTCAAAACAAAAATATAATTCTTAAATATGTTTGCACCGAAAATCAATTAGCTGATATCTTTACAAAGGCCCTTAGTGAGGATAGATTCTGTGAAATTAGGAGAAATCTAGGAATTCTTGATCCATTTGCCTGAATTAATTTTCAAATTCCAATGATTTATGGTCAAAATTTCCTAAGAGCTCAATTTCCAACACCTTTCTTGGTCTCAAAAGCTCAAGTTTTTCATTCTAAAAACTCATCTTAGAGCTAAACTCCTTCTCCCCAAATTTCAAATTTTTCTGAAATTTATTCACATTTTTCCTGATTTTCTGAACTTCATGAGTCGACTCATGAGTCGACTCAATGGCAAACTTGTAATTCCCAGCAACTTCCAACGGGCTGAAGGGTTTATATGTTGAATTACTGTTCGTGAGCCGACCCTCACGCTCGTCTTCCTTCTTCCGAAATCCATTCTCCCTTCTTCCATTTGCTCCATTTCCAAGGCTTGAGCTAGTGGAACTCCTCCCGCCTCCTCTCCACCGCAAATAGCCACTCCGGGAAAGGTTCTTTTGTGACCTCTTCCCTTGTTCTTCACGGTTGGAGCGTGCCCTAGCACTCCACCGTCCCTCTCAAATCCACTCATTCTCTTCTCCAAAACCTCAAATCACTCTCTTGTGATCCTTCCTCCACTCCTTCACTTGCTCCTCAAGTCTCCTCGCCTGCTATTGAAGAGGGTATGGCACCAAAAATGAAACTTCCCCAAAGGAGAAAGTCTGTCCGGGAACTTGAAGAAAGTGTCAGAAGGAAAAGGCAAGCGGCACAGTCCACCTCTGCTCCCGTTCCAGCTTCAGTTCAAGGTCCTTCACAGTCTTCTCAAACTCCCAGTAAGAACCCTCTCTCAGATAGAAAAGTAGAAACCGGGAAAAACATTGACTTCCGGTTCTTCGAAAGTGAGGGATTTTCTTTAGCAAGTAAGATCAAAAATCAGGGATGGAGCTTTTACTGTTCACTCAAAGAAGTCACCTTTGTTGACCTTGTTAGGGAGTTTTATCAGAATCTTATTTATGGAAATGGGTCAGTAACTTCAACTATGAAAGGGATTGATATCTGTCTGGATCCTGTCATTTTAGGGGAGATTTTACACTTACCTAGTGAAGGTTATGCATACATGGAACTCCCCGTGAAAAAGAAGGTATAAGTGTTATACTTGGAGGAACCTACCAAGGGAATTTGAATAAACTAGAGGCCAAGATTTT
Organism: Elaeis guineensis; assembly: GCF_000442705.2. NCBI lineage: Eukaryota > Viridiplantae > Streptophyta > Magnoliopsida > Arecales > Arecaceae > Elaeis > Elaeis guineensis. The sequence continues at coordinate 43,802,292 of NC_025994.2, forward strand.
ACCTATAGAAATGAGAATCTTACATCAAATGGTCACAAAACTTTTCTTCCCTAGGAGTAGTAGGCACGATCTTCTGTCAGGCAGGGACATATGCATTATGTTTCACATTATCACAGAGACCCCCCTAAACCTCCCGGCACTTATGATTGAGGCCATGAGAGAAACTCTGAACAGATCTAAGGCACATTTGCCTTATGGTATGGCCCTGACTAGAATTTTTAGGAGATTTGGAGTTAGTTGTGAGGGGGAGGCTCCCACCAAACTGTCTCATGTTGATACCTTCAACCTACACACCTTGCATCGAATGGGGTTCACAAAAAGTGGTGGTGGTTGGATCAGGGGAGCTGAGGAAAGAACAGAAGAAAGAGCAGAAGAGAGAGCAGAAGAAAGAGCTGAGGATACAGCAGGAGTCAGAGCTGAAGAAGAAGAAGGTCCATCATCTCCTGTTCATGACATCAGGGCAGCTTCACCAGATATACAGTTCTTTCCGGATCCAGAGGCTGGCCCTTCTGAGTTTACCAGGATACCCACACCTGAGCATCAGCCAGAGAGCAGAGCACCTCCGCCAGAGTTCACACTGTCCGATCATCAGATTGAGCGGATTGCACAGCGTATGGTTTCTTTGATGTCGAGTCAGTTGAGCAGTACTTCACTTGCACCAGGGGCTACTTCTACTGATCAGACTTTGACTCCCCACATCTCCACAGTATATCAGATGATGGCAGATCAGTCCATCAGGATTCAGCAGCTTGAGGACACTGTACTGAGACTGACTGGCAGAGTTCTCGAGTTACAGGGGCAGGTCTTCGATTTGGCACACCCTCAGCCTCAGGAGTCTACGATTGAGGTCACTGATCTCACTGCAGAGGCCGGCAGACTCAGAGGAGCTCTTGAGGGCGGTTATGAGTTACTGAGGAAGGAGATCAGAGGATCAAGTGAGCAAGCTACTACTCAGTTCACTGCACTTCTCCAAGCTGTCTCCAGGGCACTGACTGTACTTGACTCCATCAGACTTACCCTTTCAGTTCAGTCCCTAGCTTCTCAGCGTTCTCAGCCACCCAGTTCCTCCCGTTCGCCTGCTCGTGCCAGTTCTTCCTCTCGTGCCAGAGGCAGACGGGGTAGAGGACGCACTTCTGATTCAGATCCATCTGCTCCTTATCACATTTCTGATGATTCCGATCACTGACTTATCTTAATCATTTCTAGATCCTAGGTGTTAGTGTTTTGTCCTTTCTAGGATCTGTATTTTGGGGCCATGTATTGACATGAACTAGTTGACTTTGTATGATACTTTTTATGTTACAATCTATGTACTGAAACAATTATGGCTTTACCTTTGGAATGATGATTATCTTACTTTGGTTATATATTCTCTTTTGTGAAATATTGTCTTCTCTTTATGGTATTATCATTTTATGATTGCTGTTAATAGTTGCTTCATTAAGGGGGAGCAAACCCTACAAGAGGAGAAATTAAAGAATGCTTCAGAAAAAGGACTTAACCTTGTTTGATGATGTCAAAAAGGGGGAGAAATTAAACACAAAGAAATCCATCAAAAGCAAACACTACAAATTATGAGAAATTAATACATTGATAATTTTAAGTACAAATGCTAAATATACTGCAAATAAGTACCTTTTAAAATTACTCATACTCTGATTTGCTGTAAACCTTTGAATATGCTCTGATAGGCTTTCAAATTCCAAACCCACTCTGATATATTGAATACATTGCTCTAATACTTTGACAATTTTTTTTACTACTCCGATACATTACTCAATTTTACTCTGATACATTGAAAAATTGTTTTTTTATTACTCTGATACTTTGCAAAATTTTTCTCTGATACTTTGTAAAATTGTTTTCCCTACACTGATACATTGCAGGATTTTCATTTCTCTTGCTCTGATACATCTTAAACTTAAATAATCTAATACTCTTTCCAAATCAACTATTCAATATGCTTTGGCACACATGACTAGTTTTGAGAATTGAGAAAATTTTTCAAAATACAGTTTGCTCTGATAATAAAATCAAATTTTCTGCTCTAACACCAAAACAATTATCCAATGAGCATATCTTCCAATCTTTAAGCAAATGGACAAACTATTTATGCATATAACCATCTGTATCACATGCCAAAAGAATCATACTCTTTTCAAGCATATGCACCTAAAACGCAATCTCTTGAAATTCATGATTCATATAAATGCTTTTGTTCAAATGTTTTGTCATCATCAAAAAGGGAGAGATTGTTGCTCCTAGATTGATTTTGATGACTACAAAATAGTTGGAAGGGATACAAATAATTTTTATGTGAAAAAGACCTTATGCTCTACAGGGGCAAAATCATAATTTCATCAAAACTCTGATTTGATAGCATCATCGTGTAGAACAAATGATATGTAATCTATTGGTGAAAGTTTCATGGTTTTTGGACTTATATTTTTGGAGTTATGAAGGTTTGAAGTTGATGAGTCAACTCATGAGTCAACTCATGAAACTATGAGCTGATTGGCACGCAAAGATTAGCCATGGCACGCTGGTTTTCTGGCTTGGCACGACCTGTGAGTCGACTCATAAGTCGACCCACAAGGCATGAGTCGACTCATGAGTCGACCTCTGCTGTTTTGGGCCAAGAAAATCCAGAAACCCAATCTCTGGACTTTGCAACAGAGGTCGACTCATGAGTCGACCCCTGAGGCATGAGTCGACTCATGAGTCGACTCATATGTCGGGATTTGCCTGTAACGGCTAGTTTTTGGCCAGATTTGGTTGCTTTTTAATGCTGCTTTTTGTGCTCTAACGGCTCTTTTTCTGCCTAGTTTGTTTTCCCTTGTCTCTTAAGGCTATAAAGGTTTCAAAAGGTGGAAAACAAAAAGAAGAGAGATCCAAATATCCAAGAGGCATTCAAGTGATTTGAAAAGAGAAAAGCAAGAGCATTCAAGAGGGCATTCAAGTGCATTCAAGAGAGAGTTTCTCAAGCCAACTTCTCAACCTCATTCAAGAGCTCATTTAAAGCCTTCAAGAAGCCTTCAATCAAGCTCACCAACTCCTCAAGCATTTACTTCATCTCTCATCCTCTTTGAGGAAATCCAAGAGGGGCTTCTTCATTTGAGTAAAGCGTATTTATTGTTATATTCGCTCACTTAAGGAGCTATTCTTGTACTTATTTGTGCTCTAAACTGATTTTATCTTGTGAGTAATTATTTTTGTTTTGGAGGGTTTCTAAAACAAGGAAAGGTTGATCCGAACCTGAAATCAGAGTGTATTTGGATCGGCTTGTACCCGGGAAACAAGTGGACTAGCTTGGGATAGCTAGTGTTGGAGTTTCCGACGGTTGTATTCGGGTTGAATACAAAGTATAGTGGATTGGAATTCCCAAGTAGGAGCTTGGGGAGTGGATGTAGGTGCAAGGTTGGCACCGAACCACTATAAATCATTTTGTTTGTGGCATGCTTTATTGTTTCTCTTTAATTCTCCATTATATCCTTGCATTCTTGTTTTAAGTAATTAATCTCAAACTAAAGTCTCTCTCCTCATTCATCAAGCTTTTGATATATAATTTTTACAAGTAATTAGTTAAGCCTAAAATTTTTAAAACCCAATTCACCCCCCCTCTTGGGTTGCATAGCTGGGCAACAGCCACGATTCTGCTACACTTCCTGCGGCGAATTCTGCACAGCTCCACCACTCCCTGACAGGCCGCAGTAACGATCGCAGCACTGCTCCACTCCCTACGATGGATCCCACGCGGCTCCATTACTATCTGACAGGCCACGATAAACGACCGCGATCCTGCTCCACCTCCTGCAACGGATACCGTACGATTCTTCCATCCGCTGGCAAATCACGACAACAAACGCCGCCCCACTTCACGCGGCAGACTCCACGTGGCACGCCCCAGTGATAGCCACGGGTCCATTCCACTACTCTTCGCAGCAAACTCCACCTGACCCTGGGCAGCCCACTGCCAGATGGTTACAAACGTCGCCATCAATCTGCTACCTCCTTCGCCTATAAAAAGGGGGACCCAGATACGTTATTCTATAAGCTCATTTCTTATCTCAAAACTCTGCTAAATTCTCCGTTCGAGTACTCCATTCTTGTTGAGGCAGAGAACTGACTTGAGCGTCGGAGGGTCTTGCCGGAGCAACCCCACCTCCGGTTTAGACTTCCCTTGCAGGTCCCGACGGCGATCGCGACTTCCCCGACTCCAGCTTCTCCGGCGCAAGCGGATTTTTGCACCAACAGGATTGGCGCTAGAGGAAGGGGCTCGAACCTTCGCAGTACCCTTGTTCTTAAAGGAGCGTTCAACGGAGCTGCCTCCGATCATCTCCTCCGACACCCACTCCTTATTTTCCCCCGCTGGGTCCACACTCGATGCCTCCACGCAAGGCGTCCACGCGACGGTCCACGGCCTCCGCGGCCAGGTCTCAGGCTCCAACCTCCCCTCCTATTTCTCAACCTCCTCCTCCTCCTCCAGCAGCGGCGGTCGGCGCGGAGCAGTTTGACTTGCTGGCACAGCAGGTCAGAGGCCTCGTCGAGGCTGTGCAAGCAATGCAGCAGCAACAGCCGCAGGCGTCAGTGCACCTGGAAAGGGCATCTCCGGAATGCCAGAACCCGACGGTGGGGCAGGCCACCTGGGCCAGCCGCCCCATCCTTCCTGGGAAAACAAACCCGAGGGTAGAGAGCCCTCAATCGGACCATGACTCCACCCCTGGAAGATCCCTGCCCCCGTTCTGCCAGAGGACCCTCGAGACTCGAAGTCGAGAGGATTTCCTGGACCGAAGGCTCCAGGAGATGAACCGGCAGATTGAAGAACTCTACCGTGCGCCCCCCACTTATGGTGAGGACATTTGTACTGACCCTCCCTTTTCCCAAACGATTATGCAGGAACCGATCCCGCCAAACTTCAAGCTTCCCCAGTTCGAAAGCTACGACGGGACTTCAGACCCGGTTGATCATCTGGAGGCCTTCCGGATGATGATGCTGCTTCACGGTGCTCCTGATGCCATATTATGCCGGGCTTTCCCGTCTACTTTGAAGGGAGCAGCGAGGAACTGGTATTCGGCTTTGAAACCGGGTACCATCTTCTCCTTCGATCAAATGAGCCACCAATTTGTGGCCCATTTTGTCAGCAGCCGGCGCCCCCGGAAGGGTTCGGAGTCCCTCATCAACATCAAGCAGAGGGAAGGAGAGTCCATACGGGCCTACATCAACCGCTTCAACATCGCGGCGCTGGAGGTCCGGAACTTGGACCAATCAGTTGCCATGGCCGCCCTGAAAGGCGGCCTTCAGAAGAATGATCTTTTGTTCTCCCTGGAGAAGAAGTATCCCAGAGATTTTGCCGATTTGCTGGCCTGGGCTGAGGGATACGCCCGAGCGGAAGAAGCCTTCAAAATGAAGGATGAAGAGACAGCAAGGGAGCGGCAAGCAGGAGATTCGAGTAAGCCCGCAGTGGAGAAAAGGCCAAAGAAAGTTCGGCCGCATTCTCGATCCCCTCCTGGGCATAAGCGCGCCCATACTCCACCCCGGGCACGCAGGCAGAGAAGCCCGGACCGCGGGGTTCGGTGGGGTTCCCCACCAGGGAGATTCCGCAACTACGCTCCCCTCAACGCCTCGAAGGCCCAAGTATTAATGGAGGTCAGGGAGCAGCTCCCTAGGCCAGAGAGGATGCGCACACACCCCGGGAAGCGCAACTCCAACAAGTTCTGCCTCTACCACAGCGACCACGGCCACGACACGGAGGAATGCATCCAGCTCCAAGATGAGATCGAGGAGCTCATTCGGCGAGGTCGACTTGACAGATTCATCCGCCGCAGGCCTGAGGGTAGGGGAGACCGGCCAAGAGCCCTTCCACAGCCTGAACCGCCGAGAAGGGAGGAGCAACCCGGGGACCGGCCTCCCATCGGGACCATCGACTCCATCATCGAAGGGCCTCAAGGAGGGGCGGGCCACCCGCGACCAAGGAGCTCGGAAAACCTGTAAATGAACAGGAGGAGAACCTCGTCCTGACATGAGCAAAGTCAAAGGCTCGGTTCTTTTAGACCGGATGGGGGGAGAGGCCTTACAACGCCCTAATGTGCCCCCACAGCCATGTCAGGAACAGGAGGAGAACCTCGTCCTGACATGAGCAAAGTCAAAGGCCTGGTTCTTTTAGACCGGATGGGGGGAGAGGCCTTACAACGCCCTAATGTGCCCCCACAGCCATGTCAGGAACAGGAGGAGAACCTCGTCCTGACATGAGCAAAGTCAAAGGCCCGGTTCTTTTAGACCGGATGGGGGGAGAGGCCTTACAACACCCTAATGTGCCCCCACAGCCATGTCAGGAACTGGAGGAGAACCTCGTCCTGACATGAGCAAAGTCGAAGGCCCGGTTCTTTTAGACCGGATGGGGGGAGAGGCCTTACAACACCTTAATGTGCCCCCACAGTCATGTCAGGAACAGGAGGAGAACCTTATCCTGACATGAGCAAAGTCAAAGGCCCGATTCTTTTAGACCGGATGGGGGAAGAGGCCTTACAGCGCCCTAACGCACCCCCACAGCCAAGCCGAAAATGGGAGGAGAACCTCACACTGGCTCGAACAAAAAGGAAAACTTCACCCGGACTCCTACGGGAGTCGGATTCCGCCCACAAGGAAGACTTCACCCGGACTCCTACGGGAGTCAGGTTCCGCCCATAAGGAAGACTTCACCCGGACTCCTACAGGAGCCGGGTTCCGCCCACAAGGAAGACTTCACCCGAACTTCTACGGGAGCCGGGTTCCGCCCATAAGGAAGACTTCACCCGGACTCCTACGGGAGCCGAGTTCCGCCCACAAGGAAGACTTCACCCGGACTCCTACGGGAGCCGGATTCCGCCCACAAGGAAGACTTCACCCAGACTCCTACGGGAGCCGGGTTCCGCCCACAAGGAAGACTTCACCCGGACTCCTACGGGAGCTGGGTTCCGCCCACAAGAAAGACTTCACCCGGACTCCTACGGGAGTCGAGTTCCGTCCATAAGGAAGACTTCACCCGGACTCCTACGGGAGCCGGGTTCTGCCCACAAGGAAGACTTCACCCGGACTCCTACGGGAGCCGGGTTCCGCCCACAAGGAAGACTTCACCCGGACTCCTACGGGAGCCGGGTTCTGCCCACAAGAAAGACTTCACCCGGACTCCTACGGGAGCCGGGTTCCGCCCACAAGGAAGACATCACCCGGACTCCTACGGGAGCCGGGTTCCGCCCACAAGGAAGACTTCACCCGGACTCCTACGGGAGCCAGGTTCCGCCCACAAGGAAGACTTCACCCAGACTCCTACGGAAGCTGGGTTCCGCCCACAAGGAAGACTTCACCCAGACTCCTACGGGAGCCGGGTTTCGCCAACAAGGAAGACTTCACCCGGACCCTTACGGGAGCCGGATTCCGTCCACGACGCCAAGGAAGACTTTCGGCACCGATTAGGAAGACAACGACATCTCCGAAATAATGTGGGACCCAGACGACCAAGCTCGGGCTTGCGGCCACGCACGACGAGAAAGGCGAGCTAACGCATCGACGATCGGGTGCCCCCTGACGACGTCTACATCAGACAAGTCAAATGACAAGAAAGGTTCGGCAGACGGCAATATTAGTGCAACACGCAGATGAGGTAACACAAAGTGCTCTTTTTATTCCATTTTCGATATACACACTACAAAGCCAGGAAGACCAAGGAAAGAAGGGCAAAACGACAAAAAGGAAGTAACTACATGACAAGACAGAAAGACAAAAAGAGCTCTAAGAAGGCCCTGCTCCCTCCGACCTAGAGTTATCTATTCCGTTCCTCAACCAGGACTGCCTCAGATCCTCAATCTCCTCTTCTAGCTCTTCCCTCTTCCGCAGCGCATCTTGGAGCGCCCGACGGAGTTGCTGGCTCTCAGTCTCCACCTCTCGATGCCTCTTCCTCAAAACTTTGGACTCCGCCTCCGTGTCCGCGACGGCCCACCGCTCGAGTGCCAGTTGGATCTTCACTTGCTGCAGCTCGGCTGTCTTTTCCCTGAGAGAGACAGAAATCCCCTCCATGGTGCCTCTTAGGGCTTGGAGCTCTTCAGAATCTTGGGCGGAAGTAAGCTGTGCCCTGCTAGCCAGCTGTCTCTGGAGACGGACGACTTCGTCGGCTGCCGTCCTGAATCTCCCTTTGTATTCTTCCACTTGCCTGCGCCAGCTAGCCCGTTGCACGTCGTGGCTCACCTCGGCATCCTGAAGCCGCTGCTGAAGGTCGGAAACCTTCTGCGACCATCTCTGGTCATCGTCGACCCGGGCCAAGAGCCGGGATGAATTTCCTTCCAGCTGGCCGATCTTCCCCTTCGCAGCTGACAATTCCAACTTGAGGGTGCTGATCCTGGCGGCCTGGGCTCAAATCCGGTCGCTGGAGCTTTTCTTGCATTCCTCGAGCTCCTTTGCGAAGTTCGCCTTCCTCCGGCTATACTCCATGATCTCCTTCACATGGAGACTCCGAAAGTGGGCGGCCTCAGCGGCGGCTTCAGAGTGATCTTCTCTCGATTTGCGGAGCTCGGCTTCCATCTTCTTTAACTTCTTCGTCAGGTGAAGGGCCTCCTTTTTCAACCACTGGATCGTCGATTTCAGCGGGACCCCCAAGGGCAGGGGGAGTGCTTCTGCAGGACACTGCCATCGGAAGGTAAAGGCGTCAAGGAACGATTCATTGTAGGAAGAAAAGTAGAGGGAAGGAGGGAGGAGGAAAGAGAAGCCGTCCGCAACGAGAAACTCAACTTTATTGATTGAATGATTTTTTAAAGACAAATGGAAAGAAAAAATTGCGATGAAATAAAGGTACAAGATCAGAGGTCTCAGACCTCAGGGGTGGGGGGTGGAGAACTCGGCGCGGGGGCTGCGACTGCAGTGGCGGCTGACGAGGGATCGACCTCGTCCTCAGACTCCTCGCCTAGGAAGCTGAGGTCGAGCTCTGGGAATTTTCTGGCCACCTTCTCTTGGCAGAGCTCGAACCCCTTAATGAACGCTTCCTGGCCGAACTGGATATTCAGGTCCCTCATCTCCGCGGAAGCCTTGAATTCCTCCACCGCAAGGGCTCTGGCCTCCGAGACCAGGACCGGAGTTTGCTCGACCAAGTGGGTGACCTCGGCCTCCGCCTTCCTCGTCGATTCCTCCAAGATCTGCCTCTCCTCCTCCCGAGCTTTCTTCTCCCTTTCCAAGGCCTCCTGGAGGGCGGCTATTTCGGCCGTCTTTGCTTGGAGGCGAGCAACCTCCGCCCGACAGCGTTCCTCCACCTGGAGGATGTCCCTCCTCGTGCGGCTCATCACCTCGATATAGGCGAGGAGCTGGTGCCCAATCTGCAAAGACAGCTAGGGAATCAGTACAAAGGCCGAATAGCCATGTAAATGAAGAGTCGCTCACCTCAAGGAAGGACCCCAAAGAATCCCAAGCCCGCTGCTCAGGATCGACGCGATCGATCCTCTCCACGACGTCAGGCAAAATGCAGCCGTCGATCAGCCACCTGATCAAGTCCCTATCATTGAAGGGATTCTCTGACCCCTCCTCGGAGCAGAGGGACTCATCCGCAGCATTTCGGTGGCTACTCGTCCTGCGGGCCATCGATTTCCTCCTTTTCCCCACGGCGGGCACCTCCGTGGGGCGGACCCCCGGGGTGGGGGCCCCAATCGACGGACTCCTCGAGGAGGCCCGGGGAGCTGTTGGCTCGGCATCCGAGGGAATGTCGATGGCTGGAGCCGCCTGGACGGGTGCCGCTGAGCTCGTCTCCTCCGCCCTGGCCCTCTTCGCCGATCCGGAGGTCGTAGCACCCTTTCTCTTGTGGACCCTCATGCCCCTGATGAGCCTCCGCACTGCTTCGGCGTCCATTCCTAAAAAAAGAAAAAAAAAGAAAGAGAATAAAAGAAGAGAAGAAAAGAAGAGAGAGAAAAGGAAAGAAGAAAAAGGAGCAAGCCAATCAGTCAAAAAAAAAAAAAGAAAAGAAAAGAAGAGAAGAGAGAAAGAAAGAAACAGAGGGGAAAGAGAGAGAGAGGGAAGAGGAGGTAAAAAGAAGAAGAGAAGGGAAGTATGAAAAGAGAAGATAAGGTAAAAGATGAATACTCGCTGGATCCTGGGGACTCAGGCCGATGTTGAAAAGAAACTGCTCCCTCAGAAGATTAGGAAGGGAAGGAGCGGAATAGGCTAGAAGCTTCTGGGCGGCCTGGAGGTCGTCCTCCCCCAGGCTGGGAGCCCGGCGGACAGAATCCCTCAGAGAGCCCCAAGGGGGCAGACCCAGTCTCAGGGTCGGGCAGTGGACGAAGAGGAATTTTCCCTTCCAATTGTGGATCGAAGAAGGGGCGCCTTTCAGCAACCCCTTCTTGCCGAACTGGGGGGAGAAGTACCACCAGTCCTTCGTCGAAGGATGGCGTTTGAAGGTATAGAAGTGCCTAAACAAGGAGAGAGACGGCTGGACCTCGACTACGTGGCAGAGGGAGAGAAATCCTATCAAGAACCTAAAAGAATTTGGGGCCACGGAAGCCAAGGAGATATCTAGGAAGCGGAAGAGGGCAACGATGAAGGAAGCGGAAGCCAGAGTCCGGCACAGAATGCTTTCTGGTACAAACAGAAGCGACCGGGTGGGGGAGTGCTGGCCCGGTCAGAAGGGCCCGGCAGTTCCAAGTCGTACTCCGGAGGAACTCCATACTGAACCCTTATCAGAAGGAGTTCCTCCGAGGTCAAGGAACACGGAATGGCACCCGGCGCAAAAACCGGGCGGGGCCCAGCCCCAGATGCAGGTTCGTCTACAGAGATGGGGACCTGGGAGTTTGAGGCAGAAGAGCTCTCAGAACTGTCGGGAGCAGAAGAGCCAGAGGACATTTCGAGTGGTTTCGAAGGGAGGCTCTAAAGGACCCTAAGAAGACGGACAGAAGGGGGAACGAGAGATCACAGACTAACTCGGAGGAATGCAAGAAAAACAATGACAGAAAAGAAGTCCCTAGGTGATGAGAAGAAGGTTGGCGGTGCTGGAACTAACCTATTTCACTCTGAGGGACCTGAGGGACGAAAGCAGGAGACGCCTACGGCTTGAGAAGATGCTCACTGAAACAGGGCTCTCGAAGAGAAGGCAGACGCTGGTGAGAACTCAAGAACGGAGTGGGACACCTAAAGGTGGGAGGACGGGTTTAAATAGACCCTGGGATCCAGCGCCATAATGATCGCGAATCCCCCCAGGCCGGTTCGCATCCGACATGTGTCCCACTCCCCCTAGCAGGCGGCTAAAAGCGGCTGGCGGTTGGCAGGATTATAATTGCACCGTACCTAGGCCAGTGTACCTACGGGAATTTCGAAGTGTCCCCTCGTACCACTCCAATTTGAAAAGACTCCGGCACGCTCATATTTAATGCCAAAATATCTAGGGGCGGCAGTGCGCAGGATTCGAAGGGACGGCTTTGGCTGTGCCCATCTCTCTCTCTGTACTTCTTTCGTTTGAAATTCAAACTCAGAAGTGGGGGGACTGGTGTTGGGTATAAAATACCCACAGCCGAAGTCCTCAGCGGAATCGACTACATGACAACTCCGCCCGGACTCCTACGGGAGCCGGACTCCGCCAACAACTACAATCGCGAGCAGACTTCGTCCGGACTCCTACGGGAGCCGGACTCCGCCAACAACTACAACCGCGAGCAGACTTCGTCCGGACTCCTACGGGAGCCAGACTCCGCCAACAACTACAACCGCAAGCAGACTTCGTCCGGACTCCTACGGGAGCCGGACTCCGCCAACAACTACAACCGCGAGCAGACTTCGTCCGGACTCCTACGGGAGCCGGACTCCGCCAACAACTACAACCGCGAGCAGACTTCGTCCGGACTCCTACGGGAGCCAGACTCCTCCAACAACTACAACCGCGAGCAGACTTCGTCTGGACTCCTACGGGAGCCAGACTCCGCCAACCACTACAACCGCAAGAAGACTCCGCCCGGACTCCTACGGGAGCCGGGCTCCGTCCTCAACGTCAACTGCCGGTAAGCTGTCCGGACTCCTACGGGAGCCGACCTTCGCCTTTAACTTTGATTGCAAGAAGACTCCGCCCGGACTCCTACGGGAGCCGACCTCGTCCTCGACTCCAACGGCTGCAGACAGACTTCGTCCGGACTCCTACGGGAGCCGGACTCCGCCGACAACTCCGACCTCAAGTTGACTCCGCCCGGACTCCTATGAGAGCCGGGTTCCGTCCTCAACATCAACTGCTGGTAAGCCCTGTCCGGACTCCTACGGGAGTCGAACTTGACTTTTAACCTTGATTGCAGGAAGACTCCGCCCGGACTCCTACGGGAGCCGGGCTTCGTCCCCAACTCCGACGGCTACAAACAGACTACGTCCGGACTCCGTCCGGACTCCTACGGGAGTCGGACTCCGTCCTCAACCTCAACTGCTGGTAAACTGTCCAGACTCCTACGGGAGCCGACCTTCGCCTTTAACTTTGACTGCAGGAAGACTCCGCTCAGACTCCCACGGGAGCCGGGCTCCACCTACTACCCCAACCGCAAGGAGGACTCCGCCCGGACCCCTACGTGGGGTCAGACTCCGACCACGGCCGAACTTCAGCCGGCAGATCTGTACTCCCAGGCCATAATCACGGCCACGATTCTGCTATACTTCCTACGGTGGATTCCACGCAGCTCCACCACTCCCTGACAGGCCGCAGTAACGATCGCAGCACTGCTCCACTCCCTACGACGGATCCCACGCGGCTCCATTACTACCTGACAGGCCACGATAAACGGTCGTGATCCTGCTCCACCTCCTGCAACGGATACCGCGTGATTCTCCCATCCGCTGGCAAATCATGACAACAAACGCCGCCCCACTTCACGTGGCAGACTCCATGTGGCACGCCCTAGTGATAGCCATGGGTCCATTCCACTACTCTTTGCAGCAAACTCTACCTGACCCTGGGCAGCCCACTGCCAGACGGTTACAAACGTCGCCATCAATCCGCTACCTCCTCTGCCTATAAAAAGGGGGACCCAGATACGTTATTCTATAAGCTCATTTCTTATCTCAAAACTCTGCTGAATTCTCCGTTCGAGCGCTCCATTCTTGTTGAGGCAGAGAACTGACTTGAGCGTCGGAGGGTCTTGCCGGAGCAACCCCACCTCCAGTTTAGACTTCCCTTGCAGGTCCCGACGGTGACCGCGACTTCTCCGACTCCAGCTTCTCCGGCGCAAGCAGATTTTTGCACCAACAATAGGCAAAAACTAGATTTTTCATCCAAGGAAAAGGGCACCACAATCACCACACCTAAAACCATCTTTGGGCATCTCAAAATTTCTTGAAAGGACTCCTAGGCATGGAGAAGGATTCTAGTATCTCACACACCTAAGGACTCTTCAAGAAAAATAGAAAAAAAATTCATTAAGGCACCAACAACTTTCCTTGTATAAAAAATCTCCATCCTTGTTTTCATCTTATCTCTAATTCGGATCGCATTCAAATTTGATAAGAGATAGGATTATGAGTCATCAACCATTGCCGCCCACCCTTATTGAGTCTCCTACTTTGATGCCAAAAAGTTCAAGCCAAATCCTATTTGGCATGAAGATATGGGCAAGGGTCCAATTATGGCACAATGAGATAAGGATAGAGTCCTAGTTTGACAAGGACTCTTCATTTCTAACTCAATTTTAATCTAAATTAAATTTGGATTGAATCCACTGATAGAAATAAATCTAATCCAATTAAAAATCTAAATATTTCATTAAATTTTTAATCCAATTAGAAATTAGTCGAGTCCAAATTCTAATCGAATCAAGATTAGATTTTCTTTATAATCAGGATTGATCATATTAAACCCAATCTGAGTCAAACTAAATCTCATTCAATTAGACTTATTTCAAAGTTTTTTACTCAATTAAATTGAGTTAATTACTAACTAATTTTTTATTAATGGTAGAGTCTCAGTCCCAGTGGGACTCTCCCTCAGAGTCCTAGTCCGAATAGGACTCTTCATCAGAGTCACAATCCAATTGGACTCTTCAGCCACTTGATCTGATTAAATCTTCTAATGTGTGTGACCTCATAGGTTCGAATCTAGGAATAACTTTCTGTTAGATGTGTACCCTAGATGCCAGATTGGCTGACACATTCTTGTACAAATCTAAGGGTAAATTTATAATTTTGACTATAAATCAATAAATGGGTTATTCTTCTATCACATTGTGTACATTGTGTTTGTGATACATCCTTTGAGTTAGTAGGAATGTCAATTCATATTTTCAAGAGTTGAAAATTTAAGGCATGAATTTACATAACTAACTTATAAACAGCTCCTGACCATAGGATCATCACTAGGATGGTGATCGATCTGGAAGGTTGGTGTACGATCGCTTCCTTAGGGTAGATGTGTCTTGAGTCTACGATGTGGAGATACCGAAGTGAGAGTACAAATATTCATTGAGAATGAGAGTACTGAGTGTGACCATATCGAGCAGTCATAAGGAAGTCTACCTTCTCTTCAATGACTAGCTCGATGCTGCAGTTGTGTGTCTAGTTCTTTGATTTGAAGTGCATCGACAGTTCACCTTGAGTGTGTTATAGTTTGACTACACCATAACTCAGTCTCCTAGCCATTCAAAACCCTGAGGTGTATGTTGGCTATAGCATATTCATTGTAGGAACTAGGTCGCACCAAGATGGGATCTATTAACCTCTGTAGATGAGAGGAGTAGTCCTATGATGATCGAAAGATCGAGTCCTTAAGCCCATAGCCATGGCAGAGTGAAATAATAAAAAAAGAGTTTTCCATTGGGGTTTCACATCGGACTCAGATCGATCGATTGATTCATATGACTGATGTTGGATTTGACGAGTTCACCTTAACCCTAATTCAGTCGAGACTCATGATAGAGGAACTCAATCACACAGATAGCTGCATCAAGAGGTTCGTCTTCAGTTCTGATGGATTGCCACTACATACTGCTAGGTGTCACTGATGGATTTTGAGAGCAATTAGAATGATATTGATGATCGATCATTCTAATTGTCTGAATCAGAAGAGTTCTGATCCATCGAAAGGAGTTTCGATGATGTCGATGATGAGATCATGATATGTCTCATTACCATATGGAATTGAACCTAACTAGGTAACACAAACAAAAGTTAGGATCTGGATGTCATCAATTGGGCTAACCCAATTGATTTGGATAAGATCCAAATAGGTTCAAGGTAATCGTGCTAGCACATGATTGAGCCTAACTTTCTCCTCATGTAATCTTTTCTATCTCTACTGAGCCAAATATGATTTGACTCATCCAGAGAATCTTGAAAAGATTTCTCTCAGTCTAAATGAAGCTTGTCTAGCTCAAAAAAGATTTATTTTAATTCATGAGATGAATTTAAGATAAGCACCTGCTAATTCCTGTCACCTGCCAATTTCATTTTAGGATATTTGTCAAAAGTTGACATATGGATTTTAAATTGAAGGCCACTTGGCAAGAGCTTATTGGAGGATTTTTGTGGAGCCAAACCATATTAAATTGGATGTCATAATTAGATTATGGCACAAGCCCAATTGGATTAAGTGGGTGCCCCAAGTGGATTAGGTTGGAGAGTCTTGATAAGATTGGACTCTTTGGCGCCAACCTCTCTTTGTCCTTCTCCAGTGTTGGTGCCAACTTTAAGATAGAGACTTAGGTTCTTATCTAATGTGATTAGATGACATCAAGCAACCAATTAAAATTTTTTTAGAATTTATTGAAATTTTTTGATTGGTTGAATGATGTGGCACTGCGCAGCATACAGGGTCTATATAAACCCTTCTGTGCCTAGGGTTTAAGGCTGAAGTTGTTTTATGCACCAAACCCCATAGCTGCCACCCCCTCCCTTCTTCTCTACATCCTCCCTGCTCTTCTATCTCCCCTCTTCACGTCCAAGGAGTTAGACATTCATCTGGTGCAAGGAAAAGGCGTGGTGATGCCTGAAACAGGAAAGCTGCAGGACATCTTCGACAGGCTGCTGCTCCAACTTCAGAAGGAGTTCTGAAGTACTTTCAAATCAGATAGAGATCTAATTTTTGGAGCATAGATTTATGAGGAGATAATATTCTAGATCCTACCTGAGTGGATACTGATAGAGGCCAAGCGCTTGCATGGCTATATCAGAACCTCGGGTTGTGCTGAGATCATCTATAGGGTAATCAGATTACCCTTGAGGTATGTCTATACTTCTCATACTTTTAGATTTAATTTTAGATTTTAAATATCAAATAATAAAATTAGATCTAACAAATACTAGATCTAAAATAGCATAGAATAAAATTTTTAAATTATTCCACCCCAGATTTGATGAAATCTGGAAGATCCTACAAAGAAAAAAGGTAATTTTTCCTTCAACTGATATCAGAGCCAGGTTTTTGGCTTTATTTCAGATCTAATTTAGATCTAATTTTTTATATTTATTTATCTAATATTTAAAAAATTTTAGATATCATATGAGATATGATAAGATCTAAAATCAAAATATTTAAAATTAAATCTAAGAAGATCTAACAAGCATGAGATGCATGACTAGACTAGGATTAGTTGAATCCATGAACAGTCTTAAGTTTTATATTTTTATGAGATTAAAATATAAATTAAATCTAATTTATTTTTTATTTTTTTAATATTATAAATATTATAATCAGATCAAAAAATAAAAAATAAAATTTTAATTTTTTTATAAAATTGATCTGTTGCATGCCTAGACTAGTTGTAGAATTATTCTAGTAACTTGTCTAGAATAGATTTAATTTTGAATAGTTTAATTTAAATCTTATTTTTTAGATATTACATGTGATGTATCAGATCTGAAAGCATATTAATTAGATCAATTTTTGATACATGAGATGTATGCAAAGCATATATTAGTTAGATCTTAAATTGTATATGAGATATGTAAATTTAGATCTAACTAGTTTTGTAGTTAAATTTATATTTCTGATTAAGGTATTCCTTATGGCCGTCCGGTCATAAGAATGAAGTAGGATTTTAAGACCCTTTCTTTCCATTCAATGGGATGTTCTTATGACGTGTAGGGGTGCCGCACGTTCATCCTTAATCAGAAATCAAAACTTACTTTTTTGCAAAACTCTAGATCCTGAAACCTTAAGATTTATTTTACATGTTTTGTTTATGAACCCAAACTTAATTAATGAATTAAGTTTATGAAATCAATTTGGTCTAAAATTGAGAATTTTAGATCTAAGATATTTTCATAAAATTGGGTTCGAACTTGGGTAGCTCAATTAGGTCTAGCGGTTGATCAAATCGAATCAAGAGTTGGTTAGGTGGGATCATGAAAGCTAATAATTGACCAACCTAATAGGATTAAGTCTGGGTCAAGGTCGAATCACATTTAGATGTAACTCGATCAAGTTAAGACCTAATTTGGCTTAGTGGTTAGAGTCTGGATTGTAGGCTAACCCAATTGGTTTTGGTTCGACAATTTGGTGTCTAAGGTAAGTTGGGCAGATGCGATCGACTGGTTTTTAATTGGGAGTTACTCGATTCGAATGTGTTCTTGTCGAGTCAATGGCATATTTGAAAGGAATATGCCCTACAAGCCAATCGAAATTTGTATTTTGATGGGTTTTCCTTATAATCTTTCAGACTTATGTATTGACTCTTTAAATAATAAAAGGTATTTTCATCATATGTTGCATCTTACTTTAGTAATGATTATGATGAACTTCATAAATCAAGAAAATGGGTTTAAGGTTATGATGAGATCATACCTATGAGACCTAAAATCCTAAAAATCCTGATTTAGAATATTCCTAGTCATAGGAGCATTGAGTAGGAGATCAATGATCCGGATATATTAGCACTTTCATGTATGCTCGATGGAGAGGGTGGCAGATCTCATATGCCACTTGTGTGAGACACTAATACAAGGAAGTGGGTACTCATTAGAGAATGAGTTTACTGAATTGATCCGACTTAAGAAACATCTTATGGAATTTACTTACCTGTCAAGAGATGTTTTCTTATAGTGAGGAGTTGTGCATGTAATCCTTTGACCTGAGACTACCATAGAACCTTGTATACATGAATCCATATTTTTTGGTTCATACTCATTTATGACTTAGTCATGTACGGGGTGTTCTAGATATGGTAGAATGTGTATGGAGGTTGTGAGTAGGTCAACATGGAATCGATCACTCCTGGTAAGAGAAAATTGCATCCTATTTGTTCTGATCGATTGATGATTCAGGAAGCCTTTGATCAAAGCAAAATAAAAATTAGAAAAAGTTTCTAATATTTTATTAATTGAATCATCATATAAGATTGAGAGAAATATGAGTATGATATTAGATTTGACATCATTCCATATCCAGAGTCATATTCAGGGTGCAGGGAGATCGCAGGATCAAATTGCACAATAACTTTCCACTGAAGGATATTTTTGGTATTTTTATCAAAAATTTCATATCTTCTAGGTAGACATGATACGTTGCTAGATGTCAATCTAGTCTTATGAGTTTGATCAAATTAAAGAGTTTAATTCAATCACCAATTAGAAAGAGTTCTAATTGCTGAAATCGGGTTAGCTCGATTGGATCTAGATTGGTTAGATTAAATTCTAATCAAATCAAATCGACTTGAACTCGGATCTATTATTGGCTAGATGTGGAACCCAATGGGTCACACACAAAGGGTAATGATCAGGGGTCTAATTGGATTAGATCATGTTTGCAAAATTGATATGCTAGCACATGTTGCAAAAAAAACTAGCTCCTTGTTTCGAATTGGGTTTAAAATTGATTCTAGATTGGGCTAATTAAAGCTAAATTAATTCAAATAAATTTTAGATTTGAGTTGATTCAGCCCTTTTCTACATGCACCAAAAATTTGGAGCCAGGAAACTAATTCTCCACGAGTCAAGAATTTTTCTTGTGCGTGGGTGCAGTTTTTGTGTGCAGAAACATTTTTCGCATCCCATGAGATGGGATGCCTCATCCTCGAGCTTATCCTATGTTCCATGATGAAATAAATTTTTGGATGATTCCTAACTTTATTTTGAGCGTCAGAAATTTTTTTGAAGTTAAAATTCCTTCTGGTTTAATCATGGAAATTCGTTGAAGTTGAAAATCCTATCAGCCTGATCCATGCGCCTGACCAAGAGTCCAACTTGTGAAGGACTCTAACCCATTTGTCACGTCACTTTTTAATCTGCATTTTTTTCCACGATATTCTCATGTTAGTACCTTAATTTTTGGCCATTGGATGGACAAAATTATATTGATGGGTGGTAGAAAAAAATTATGCCATGCGAAGCTGCGTGACTCATCGGAGAATCATCAAGAAAAATATTCCGAAGAGTCCTTCTGCATGAAGCGTCTCTTGGATTTTTTTCCGATGATTGCCATGTGTCAAAAACTTTCAGATAGGCATGAGAATTCATCAGGAGGTGTAAAATTTTCTGATGGATGCAAGATGGCACGTGGAAGGGGCGCGAAAAATTCCCGAAGGCAACCCATCGCTAAGTATTTAAAGGGGGGTGCGCCGGGGGATTGGATGTATTCAGATTTCCAATTCCTCCTTTCTTTCTAACATCCTCTCCCAATTGTCCAATTAGTCTCTTCCTTCTCTTGTTAGGACAAGTCCAAAAATAGAAAGGATAAGTTCGATTTTAGGACAAGAGTCTAGGAAGAGAATTAAGGAAGACAAGGAGAGAAGAAAGGTAGGGATAGGAAGGCTAGGAGAAGAGGAAGAGCGTCTTGAGGTCCTGGTGTTCAAGAAAATTCTCAGAGTAAGAATTTTGGAGGAGGAATCATCTCAAAGAGTTGGTGTCCTGATCATAGCCCTGTGTGGATCACCGTTGGAGGGCGAACACTTGGGCGCCTGGTGGAGGTTCTGCCGAAATTTGGATTAAGCGCTGCAGGTATTCTTCTATAACTTAAATTTAATCTTGAATTTATGTTATATATGATTGTTAATCATCAAGGAGATACTATTTTAAGGATTTAATATTTAAAATTTTTTTATTAAAATTTTAAAATTCATTATGTTTCCACTGTGCATGCCCACTCTGAAACACTACAGTGGTATCAGAGCCGGCCTTGTTTGGTTCAATCATATATACATAATATTTATGTGATCCATAGTATGATTTATACTATAAAATGATTTATGCTTTCATATGATGATATGAAATAATACATATATCATTCATCACTTCATCATCTTGACATAAGGTTGTCCTAGCATAACGGGATTATGCTGCAAGGTTGTCCTAGGATGATGAATGTCCATATGTTACACTTGCACATATAAAAATTTTAATATTGATACATAAATGGGTATTATGTAGTTAGAATGTGCATGAGACCAAATAAAAGCCCTCATTAGAAAATTATATTAAATGGTAGTGATATGCAACTATGGGTTAACCAATTCTTGATCAATTGATCAATTGGTGTCTAGGAAAGTACTATAGGTGGTTTTTTAATTGATTCCATTGTCTGACCCGGCCAATTTATTGATGTTTAAGGAAAGCAACGGGGGACCCCCACCATACTTACCTGGCCAATTTGATTAAGCGATCTTGATATTGAAAAATCCTAATGTTGAAAATACCATTAAGGGGCTTCCTTCATGCTAGGTTAATGTTACATCATGAACTATGGCTAGTTTGTTGTGTTAACATGAGGCTTATCATAAGGATTGATATAACATAATCCTGGTGCATAGAAGATGCTTACGGCAATTTTGAATATACTGCTTTGTTGTGTTAACACAAGGGCAGTTATATTAGAATCTGACTGTATTGAAATGAAGGGTCTAACTTAACTAAAATATTATAGTTTGTTGTGTTAACACAAGGCTAATAATATTTTAGAGACCAAGATATAATATTAAAAATTGCATGAGATGCAATTGGAAAGAGTTTCCTACCTATGAACTCATAAGGGTTTGTTGTGTTAACACAAGATCATTATGAGGAATTAGGGTCTCAATCCCACTAAGATAAATATAACATATGTCTCTTTCATCATAGTAGAGGGTTATGATGTTCGATAAAATAGTGGGAGGTACAATTAAATCTAAAGATCTTATTTAATTGTATGAGTTAATATGAGTTGTTTGCTTATGTAATATTCTTTAATTATTGTAGATTAAATTCTACAAATGGCATCTTCATTATCATTGCGAGAAATTTTAGATTCAAACAAGTTGATCGGTCCCAATTATGTGGACTGATTGAGGAATTTAAAGATCATACTCACTCAGGAGAAACTCTCTTATATTCTTGACATCCCTGAACCACAAGAGGTTGGGGATGATGCCACAGAAGAGGAGATATCCACATACAAGATGTGAAAGAATGATAGTTTGACTGTCAAGTGCATCATACTGGCCTCTATGAGCAATGAGTTGCAGAGGCAGCATGAGAGCATGGATACTCAATCCATACTCCTCAATCTTAAAGAGTTGTATGGAGAACAGAGTAGAACTGCTAGATATGAGATATCTAAGCAGTTATTCCGTGCCAGAATGATTGAGGGATCATCCGTACAAGACCATGTCCTGAAGGTCATTGATCTGATCACTAGATTGGGTCAACTTGGTTTTGTGATGGATGGAGAATTAAGTCAGGATTTGATCCTGCAATCTCTTCCCGAGTCATTCGCTCAGTTTGTTGTGAACTATCATATGAACAAACTGAATACCTCCTTACCTGAGTTGTTAAATATGCTTAAGACAGCTGAGAGCCATATTAAGAAAGAAAAGGCTCCACTTCTTCTTGTGGATAAAACCTCTAAGAAGAAGTCAGGTTTTAAGGGTTCAAAGAAAGCACTAAATCCTAAAGGTGGCAAGATGAAGAAGAAGGGGAAGAAAGTCTCCAGATAGGGTACCTGCTTTCACTGCGGCAAGGCAGGACACTGAAAAAGAAATTGCAAATTATATCTTGCAACTATAAAGGCAGGTGCAAGCGATGCATCAAAAGGTATGTATGAGATACATACAATTTTGTCATTAAGTTCTTCCAATTCAGACTCTTGGGTATTGGATACTGCCTGCGGTTTTCATATCTGTAAGTCATTGCAGGGGCTGCAGAACATTAGAGTGCTGAAGAAGGGTGACTTCGAGCTCTACGACGCTGGAGGAGAGTCAATCCAAGCAGAGGCTGTAGGGACATATATGTTAAAGTTACCTTCTTTAAAGATCTTGGAGCTAGAAAACTGTTATTATATGCCTAAGATCATTAGAAATATTATTTCTGTATCGTTACTATTGTAACGAGGTTATGAAATAAATGGAAAGAGCAATAGTTGCTCAATTTCTTTTTTTAATGAAATTATCTGTCATGGCGTTATTAATAATGGTCTTCTAATTCTATCTAATGATAATATTTTCCATATTAATGAAAGTAAAAAGTGAAAGAGAGAAGAGTTGAATAATACTTTACTTTGGCATTGTTGATTTGGTCATATAAGTGAGACAAGGATTAACAAGTTATACAAAGAAGAGTTCTTTGATCCTTATGATTATGAATCATTAGGTACTTGTGAATCTTGTCTTATGAGAAAAATGACTAAGACTCCATTTAGTGGACATGGAGAAAGGACAAGTGAGTTATTAGGACTTGTACATACTGATGTATGTGGTCCTGTGACAACAGAAGCCAGAGGAGGATACTCTTATTTTATAACGTTCACTGATGATTTATCTAGGTTTGGATATGTGTATCTTATGAAACACAAGTCCGAAGCCTTTGATAAATTTAAAGAGTATCAAAGTATGGTCGAGAAATAAATTGGAAAAAGTATTAAAATCCTTCGATCTGATCGAGGAGGAAAATACTTATCCAATAAATTTTTAGATCATCTTAAAGAAAATAGAATTCTCTCAGAATGGACCCCTCCCTATACACCACAGCTAAATGGTGTAGCAGAAAGGAGGAATCGCACTTTATTAGATATGGTGCGGTCCATGATGTGCCTTACAGATTTGCCAATTTTTTTCTGGGGATATGCCCTAGAAACTGCTGTCTATATCTTGAATAGAGTACCTTCAAAATATGTACCAAGCACTCCATATGAGATATGGAGAGAAAAAAAGCCTAATCTTAAGTATCTTAAGATATGGGGCTGTCCAGCTTATGTTAAAAGAAATTTTGGACATAAGCTGAGTGCTAGGGCAGATAAATGCTTGTTTGTAGGTTATCCTAAAGAGAGTATAGGATACCTCTTTTACCATTCTACTGAACATAAGGTGTTTGTCAGTAAATATGCCACTTTTATGGAAAAAGAGTTTATCCTAGAAAGAGGCAATGGAAAGAAAATTGAACTTGGAGAAGTTCAAGACCTACAAATGCAAGCACAAGATGATCCTTAACCAAAAATATCCATTAATAAAGTACAAACACAAAGTGCACCTCCTCTTCGAAGGTCGGATAGGGTACGGAATGCACCTATGAGGTATGGGTTCGTTATTGAGAATAATGAAGCCCACATCATTGAGAATGATGAACCTTTGACCTATACGGAAGCCATCATGAGAAGGGACTCAGACAAATGGCTAAAGGCTATGAAATCCGAAATGGACTCCATGTATTCCAACCAAGTGTGGACTTTGGTTGATGCACCAGAGGGTGGACCCCTATTGGATGCAAATGGGTCTATAAGAAAAAGATTGTAGTGGATGGCCAAGTTGAAAACTATAAAGCTAGATTAGTAGCCAAAGGTTTCAGGCAAAAATAGGGTATTGATTATGATGAAATATTTTCACCTGTTGCCATGCTTAAGTCTATACGGATTATGCTTGCAATAGCAGCATACCATGATTATGAGATTTGGCAAATGGATGTGAAGACCACCTTCCTTAATGGTTATCTTGAGGAAGAGGTTTACATGTCTCAGCCAAAAGGGTTTGTCTCAAAAGGGAGAGAAAATCAGGTATGAAAGCTTAAGAAATCTATTTATGGATTAAAACAGGCCTCGAGGAGTTGGAACATCCGATTTGATGTTACAGTCAAAGAGTTTGGCTTTATCAAAAATATGGATGAACCTTGTGTATACAAGAAGACTAGTGGGAGTGCCATTATCTTCTTAGTTTTATATGTGGATGACATACTTCTTATTGAGAATGATATCCTAATGTTACAATCGGTCAAGACATGGCTATCAAGTAAGTTTTCCATGAAGGATTTGGGTGAAGCATCCTATATACTAGGTATAAAGATCTATAGGGATAGATCTAAGAGGATGTTAGGCTTGTCCCAATCCAGGTACATAGACTTAGTGCTAAAGAGGTTTAGCATGGATGGAAGTAAAAGAGGTTATTTACCCATGAGTCAAGGTATACATCTCTCTAAAAGGATATCTCCTAAAACACCGGAAGAGAGAAATAGAATGAGTTCTATTCCCTATGCTTCGACGTAGGGTCGATCATGTATGCTATATTATGTACTAGGCCTGATGTTGCCTATGCCTTAGGCATAGTTAGTAGATTTCAGGCTGATCCAGGAGATGATCATTAGAAAGCAGTGAAAAATATTCTTAAGTACCTAAGAAGGATTAAAGATATTTTTTTAGTATATGGAGGATCTGATTTAAAACTAGAAAGTTATTCTGACTCTAGTTTCAATCAGACCCTGATGATAGTAAGTCCACTTCAGGGTATGTCTTTACTCTTAATGGTGGAGCTGTTAGTTGAAAAAGTTCCAAACAGCAGACTATAGCTGACTCAACCACTGAGGCAGAATATATAGCTGCAAGTGAAGCCGCCAAGGAAGCTGTCTGGATGAAGAAGTTCATCACTGAGTTGGGTGTCGTTCCTGAGATTAAGAATCTAGTACCACTTTACAGTGATAATACTGGAGTAGTTGCTCAAGCAAAGGAATCAAGGTCTCATCATAAATCCAAGCACATTCTAAGACACTTCCATCTCGTTCGTGAAATAATCGAAAGACAAGATGTTGTCATGGAACGAGTAGAAACAAAGAATAACATAGCAGACCCATTCACTAAGGCTCTACCACAGCAGCAGTTCGATCGACATCTCGATTGTATGGGGATAAAATATAAGGGCGATTGGCTTTAGTGCAAGTGGGAGATTGAAAGGAATATGCCCTACAAGCCAATCGAAATTTGTATTTTGATGGATTTTCCTTGTAATCTTTCAGACTTATGTATTGACTCTTTAAATAATAAAAGGTATTTTCATCACATGTTGCATCTTACTTTAGTAATAATTATGATGAACTTCATAAATCAGAAAAATGGGTTTAGGGTTATGATGAGATCATACCTATGAGACCTAAAATCCTAAAAATCCTGATTTAGAATATTCCTAGTCATAGGAGCATTGAGTAGGAGATCAATGTTCCAGATAGATTAGCACTTTCTATGTATGCTCGATGGAGAGGGTGGTAGATCTCATATGCCACTTGTGTGAGACACTAATACAAGGAAGTGGGTGCTCATTAGAGAATGAGTTCACTGAATTGATCCGACTTAAGAAATATCTTATGAAATTTACTTACCTGTCAAGAGATGTTTTCTTATAGTGAGGAGTTGTGCATATAATCCTTTGACCTGAGACTACCATAGAACCTTGTATACATGAATCCATATTTTTTGGTTCATACTCATTCATGACTTAGTCATGTACGGGGTGTTCTAGATATGGTAGAATGTGTATGGAGGTTGTGAGTAGGTCAACATGGAATCGATCACTCCTGGTAAGAGGAAATCGCATCCTACTTGTTCTGATCGATTGATGATTCAGGAAGCCTTTGATCAAAGCAAAATAAAAATTAGAAAGAGTTTTTAATATTTTATTAATTGAATCATCATATAAGATTGAGAGAAATATGAGTATGATATTGCATTTGACATCATTCCATATCCAGAGTCATATTCGGGGTGCAGGGAGATCACAGGATCAAATTGAACGATAACTTTTCACTGAAGGGTATTTTTGGTATTTTCATCAAAAATTTTATATCTTCTAGGTAGACATGATACGTTGCTAGACATCAATCTTGTCTTATGGGTTTGATCGAATTAAAGAGTTTAATTCAATCACCAATTAGAAAGAGTTCTAATTGCTGAAATCGGGTAAGCTCGATTGGATCTAGATCGGTTAGATTAAATTCTAATCAAATCAAATTACTTGAACTCAGACCTATTGCTGACTAGATGTGGAACCCATTGGGTCACACACAAAGGGTATTGATCAGGGGTCTAATTGGATTAGATCATGTTTGCAAAATTGACATGCTAGCACATGTTGCAAAAAAACTAGCTCCTTGTTTCGAATCGGGTTTAAAATTAATTCCAGATTGGGCTAATTAAAGCTAAATTAATTCAAATAAATTTTGGATTTGAGTTGGTTCAGCCCTTTTCTACATGTACCAAAACTTTGGAGCCAGGAAACTAATTCTCCATGAGTCAAGAATTTTTCTTGTGCATGGGTACAGTTTTTGTGTGCAGAAATAGTTTTCGCATCCCATGAGATGGGATGCCTCATCCTTGAGCTTATCCTATGTTCCATGATGAAATAAATTTTTAAATGATTACTAACTTTATTTTGAGCATCAAAATTTTTTTGAAGTTAAAATTCCTTCTTGTTTAATCGTGGAAATTCATTGAAGTTGGAAATCCTGTCAGCCTGATCCATGCGCCTGACCAAGAGTCCAACTTGTGAAGGACTCTAACCCATTTGTCATGCCACTTTTTAATCTGCATTTTTTTCCACGACATTCTCATGTTATCACCTTAATTTTTGGCCATTGGATGGACAAAATTATGTTGATGGGTGGTGGAAAAAAGTTATACCATGCGTAGCTGCGTGACTCATTAGAGAATCATCGAGAAAAATATTCCGAAGAGTCCTTCTACATGAAGCATCTCTTGGATTTTTTCCCGATGATTTCCATGTGTCAAAAACTTCTAGATAGTCATGAGAATTCATCAGGAGGTGTGAGATTTTCTGATGGATGCGAGATGGCGCGTGGAAGGGGCGCAAAAAATTCTCGAAGTCAACCCACGCTAAGTATTTAAAGGGGGGTGCACCGGGGGATTGGATGTATTCAGATTTCCAATTCCTCCTTTCTTTCTAACATCCTCTCCCAATTGTCCAATTAGTCTCTTTCTTCTCTTGTTAGGACAAGTCCAAAAATAGAA
Source organism: Elaeis guineensis (assembly GCF_000442705.2). Classification (NCBI taxonomy): domain Eukaryota; kingdom Viridiplantae; phylum Streptophyta; class Magnoliopsida; order Arecales; family Arecaceae; genus Elaeis; species Elaeis guineensis. The sequence continues at coordinate 43,829,443 of NC_025994.2, forward strand.
AGGACAAGTCCAATTTTAGGACAAGAGTCTAGGAAGAGAATTAAGGAAGACAAGGAGAGAAGAAAGGTAGGGATAGGAAGGCTAGGAGAAGAGGAAGAGTGTCTTGAGGTCCTAGTGTTCAAAAAAATTCTTAGAGTGAGAATTTTGGAGGAGGAATCATCTCAAAGAGTTGGTGTCCTGATCATAGCCCTGTGTGGATCACCGTTGGAGGGCAAACACTTGGGCGCCTGGTGGAGGTTCTGCCGAAATTTGGATTAAGTGCTGCAGGTATTCTTCTATAACTTAAATTTAATCTTGAATTTATGTTATATATGATTGTTAATCATCAAGGAGATACTATTTTAAGGGTTTAATATTTAGGATTTATTTATTAAAATTTTAAAATCCATTATGTTTCCACTGTGCATGCCCACTCTGAAACCCTACAATATCCCTTCCACCGGTCTCACTTACCTGGCCATATGTGTCGATCCAATTCTGATTTGAGGTGGCTAACAATTCGAGCTGACCCATGCCACTAGGTTAGTCATAATTGTTATGACTATGTCAAATCAAGTTTAATGAGACCTAAATCAAATCTTCCTAAGAAAATATTAAGTCTAGATCTTCCACCATTGTGGATGTGCGGGCCCTTTCCAGGGTTGATTGTTCTCGGCTGGTTACAGTGGCTCAGTTGCATCGAAAAGATGCAACCATGTCCATTAGGCATTGGATGCTATGAATTAGAGGATGGGTTGGGCTCAATATTTTGGATACGGTAAGAGATCCAATCAGGAAACTAGTTCATGCAAATGGTGGGTCTGACTTAACTAAGGATTGGAGCAATATTCCAGACACGGTGAGCTTCACGAATTAGAGATCAAGTTTTGGGTGCACCATGATTAGAGAATCATTGGACAAGAGTTGTCCACTCATCAGTTGACCCATCACCAATAACTGTTAGGTGAGGTGATGAGCCAGTTGGTGAGACCGCAACATCCACTAGAAATCACTGATCACGGAGATTTTCACATCTCTACCAAGGGAGTGTAGGGATCTAAGAAAATAGTGGGAGCCTAATTTGTTTAAAAATAAAACTCCTAAATAAATTGGTTAAGTCTGATTACAAAATCTAACTAGAAACTTTCGACTCTCTACAGAAAATATGTCTACCTCTAACCCCTTGACCAAAATATTAGACACCCACAGATTGATTGGATCCAATTTCAAAGACTGGTTGAGAAACTACAGAATTATTCTGGGTTTCAAAAAATTGACCCATGTCTTGGACCAGGACCCACCCGCCATGCCAGCACGTCCGACTGCTGAACAGAGAGCGTCTCTGGAAAGGTGGACGGATGATGATAACAAAGCAAGGTACTACATGTTGGGTGCAAGTCTGATGACTTGCAGCACCAACATGAGAACATTTTGACTACCCGCCAAATGTTGGCTCACCTGCAAGAGTTGTTTGGTGAACAGAGTAGCGTGGCCAAGTATCAAGTCTGTCAAAGACTTCGTAAGGCCAAGATGCGTGATGGGCAGTCAGTCCAAGTCATTGTTTGACAATGATCAAGGACCTTGAGGAGCTTGAAAAATTTGGTATCATCTTAAACAAAGATTTTCAGATTGATGTGATCCTTTAGTCCTTGTCCGATGCATATGGTTAGTTCATCATGAACTTTCATATGCATAAGATGCAGTGTACCTTGGCTGAGTTAATGAACATGCTGGTTACGGCTGAGCTTTCTATGAAGGGTTCAAAAGACTCAGTTCTTACTATGGAGCGGACTTCTTCTAAGAAAAAGTCTTTTGGAAAGAAAAAGAAGTCTGCAAAGAAGCAGAAGGTGGATGGCAAGAAGAAGAAGACAGAATCGAAGAAGAAGGCTGCTGATAAGGAAAAATATTTCCACTGTCAATCAGACGGCCATTGGAAGCGAAACTGTCCTCAGTACCTGGCCACCCTAAAGAACAAGAAGGATGGTCCTTCTGGAGGTATGCTCATTTTAGAATCTAATCTTACGATTTCTTCTGCATCCAGTTGGATGCTTGACTCTGATTCTAGTGCTCATTTGTGCACTTCTATGCAGGGTCTTGAGGAGAGCAGGAGGCTGAGGGATAGGGAGATGATCCTACGTGTCAAAAATGGAGCAAGAGTTGCTGCTGTAGCCGTGGGAACCTATCCTCTGCGATTACCATTAGGATTAGATTTAGTTTTAAAAGACTGTTATTATGTACCTGCAGCAAGCAGGAATTTGATTTCTGTTTCATGTTTAGCACAAGAAGGCTATGTGATTAGTTTTCATAAGGACCATTGTAATATTTTTTATAAAAATAATAAAGTTGCAAATAGTTTTGTCATTAACGGTCTCTATCAGTTACATGTTGATGTATCTGTATTTAATATCGAGCAAAATATGAATGCCAAAAAAATTAAAAGACCTAGAGATAGTCTAAATAAAAGGTATCTGTGGCACCTAAGGCTAGGTCATATAGCGGAAGACAGGGTTAACAAATTGAAGAAATCTGGGCTATTGAGTCTGTTGACTTTCGAGTCATATCTAGTTTGTGAATCATGCCTTCAAGGTAAAATGACCAAGCTTCCTTTTGTGGGACATGGGGAAAGGGCCACAGACCTACTTGTCCTAGTACATACGATGTGTGCGACCCATTTGATGTGCCGACTAGAGGCAACTACATCTACTTCATTACCTTTACCGATGATATGTCTAGGTACAGGTATGTATTTCTAATAAAACACAAGTCTAAAGCTTTTGAAAGGTTCAAAAAATTCAGACATGAGATAGAAAAATAAACAGGAAAGCCCATTAAGATTCTTCGATCAGATCGAGGAGATGAATATCTTAGTCGGGAGTTCCTAGACTATCTTAAGGATAATGGTATAGTCTCTCAATGGACTCCACCTAGAATGCCTCAACTCGATGGAGTTTCAGAATGGAGAAATCGGACCCTATTAGATATGGTCCGTTCCATGATGAGCTTCACGGACCTCTCTGAATTTCTTTAGGGATATTGTCTCATGACAGTAATTTATGTATTGAATAGGATTTCCTCTAAAACTGTTCCTACCACACCGTATGAGATATGGCATGGTAAGAAGTCAAGTCTGAATCATCTCAAAATTTGGGTTGTCTGGCTCATGTCAAGAGAAAGCAGACGGACAAGTTAGAGTTCAGGTCTTTTAGAGCTCGGTTCATAGGATATCTTAAAGGGTCATTAGAATACTATTTTTATATTCTGGAAGACCATAATGTGATTGTGAGTCGAAATACTATTTTTTTTGAAAAATAGTTTATTCAAGATGGTGGCATTGGAAGAATAATTAAACTCAAGGAGAATGTCTCCCAAGAGCAACGAGCTAAAGAACCTGAGGAACCAAATCAATCAGAACCAGTCCTAACACAACCTCTTCCACCTCGTAGATCGACTAGAGTTTTCCATCCTCCTGAAAGATACTTAGGTACCATACAAGAAGATGTAGAGAAAATATTCCTCACAAGAAATGGGGTTCATGGTGATGATCCCAAGACCTATGATGAGGCAATATTAGATATCGACTCTGAGAAATGGTTAGAGGCAATGAGATCAGAAATTGACTCGATGCACTCAAATCAAGTCTGGACCTTGGTAGATCCACCTGAAGGTATTGTACCTATTGGGTGTAAATGGATCTTCAAGAAAAAGATAGGTGTAGATGGAAATGTGAAGACATTCAAGGCTAGGCTCGTAATGAAAGGTTATAGTCAGTGCGAAGGCATTGACTATTAAGATACCTTCTCGTCCGTAGCCATGCTAAAATCCATCCGCATATTGCTTGCTATTGCAGTCTATTTCGATTATGAAATATGACAGATGGATGTGAAAATGGTATTCTTAAATGGACATCTTGAGGAAGATATCTATATGGAGCAGCCACTTGGTTTCACATCCAGTGATGATGATCACAAGGTCTGCAAGTTGCAAAGATCTATTTATGGACTTAAGCAAGCATCTCGAAGTTGGAATACTCATTTCAATGATGTGATCAAAATGTTTGGTTTCATCAAGAACGAGGAGGAACCATGTGTGTTCAAAAAGGTCAGTGGGAGTGCAATTGTCTTTCTCGTATTATACGTAGATGACATCCTCCTAATTGGAAATGACATTCCCATGTTAACTTCAGTCAAAGTATGGTTGTCTAAGGAGTTCTCTATGAAAGATCTAGGAGAGGCATCCTTTATAGGGTATTAAGGTCTATAGAGATAGACCAAATAGGATGCTGGGACTTTCACAGAAAATGTACATAGAGGAAGTGCTAAAAAGGTTTAGCATGAAAAACTCTAAAAGAGGTTTAGTACCTTTTAGACATGGCATTCATCTCTCCAAGAAGATGTGCCCTAGCACACCTAAGGAGATTGAATGCATGAGCAAGATCCCTTATGCTTCGGCAATAGGGAGCCTCATGTATGCCATGCTATGTACATGACTTGATATAGCCCATACTGTGAGTGTCACAAGTAGATATCAGTCGAATCCAGGCGAAGAGCACTGGACTTCTGTGAAATGTATCCTTAAGTACTTGAGAAAAATTAAGGATATGTTTCTAGTCTTTGGGAATGGAGAACTTCAGATTCAGGGATATACAGACTCAGACTTTATGTCTGATATAGATGATCGAAAGTCGACATCTGGGAGTTTGTTCATTTGCAATGGTGGTGTAGTCAGCTGGAAGAGTTTCAAACAGATGGTGATTGCTGATTCCACCATGGAGGCAGAGTACATTACTATATCGGAAGCTGCAAAAGAGGTATTCTGGTACAAGAAGTTTACCGTAGAGCTTGGAGTGATGTCATCGGATGCCATACCTCTTTACTGCGATAATAATGGCACCATAGCCCTAGCTAAGGAGCCAAGATCTCATCAGAAGTCCAAGCACATCGAGTGGCAATTTCATTTGATCCGTGATTACCTTGAAAAGAGTTATGTCGAGGTCAAGAGAGTCGACTCTACAAATAATGTGGCAGACCCACTGACTAAGCCATTGGGCCAGCAATAGATCGAATCCCACCTTGAGAAGATGGAACTTAGATATGTAGCCAATTGGCATTAGGTCAAGTGGGAGTTTGTTAGATGTGTGACCTAAATGCCAGATTGACTGACACATTCCTGTACAAATCTAAGGGTAAATTTATAATTTTGACTATAAATCAATAAATGGGTTATTCTTCTATCACATTGTGTACATTGTGTCTGTGATACATCCTTTGAGTTAGTATGAATGTCAATTCATATTTTCAAGAGTTAAAAATTTAAGGCATAAATTTACATAACTAACTCATAAATAGCTCCTGACCATAGGATCATCACGAGGATGGTGATCGATCCAGAAGGTTGGTGTACGATCGCTTCCTTAGAGTAGATGTGTCTTGAGTCTACGGTGTGGAGACACCAAAGCGAGAGTACAGATATTCATTGAGAACAAGAGTACTGAGCATGACCATATCGAGCAGTCATAAAGAGGTCTACCTTCTCATCAATGACTAGCTCGATGCTGTAGTTGTGTGTCTAGTTCTTTGACTTGAGGTACATCAATAGTTCACCTTGAGTGTGTTATAGTTTGACTACACCATAACTCGATCTTCTAGCCATTCGAAACCCTGAGGTGTATGTTGGCTGTAGCATATTCATTGTAGGAACTAGGTCGCACCAAGATGGGATCTATCAACCTCGGTAGATGAGAGGAGTTGTCCTATGATGATCGAAAGATCGAGTCCTTAATGTAGGGTTTGGTGTCAAGGCGAAAGCACAGATTTCAAAGCAATTATTATAAAATCATAAAATCAAAACCTAACTTCAAGATCACCTTATCAGAATTTAAACCATATAATATGCATTAATATCATAATATAAGGTATAGAAACATACCTCTTATTGCTAGACCCTAATTTATGCTCGATCGCCGGCAGCAGTCTGTCAGGGTTTCCACCAGGCACCGACATGTTCACCCTCCAACGTTGATCCACACAGGGACTTGATCAACCCACTAGTACCTATTTAAATACTCTCAATAATTAAATTCTAATTTACCAGAATTTAAATGCAATTTGGGCAGAATCTCCTTTCTTGGCTTTGCTGTCACACTGTTGGACCTTTTCTTGCCTTCCTTTCTTGCTTCTTGTCATCTTAATTTTTATTCTAATTTTTTAAGCCTTTTAGAAGACTTCTTGTCCTTTATCAAAACCTTGTCTAGGCTAGAGAAGAATAATAAAGAAAATTGGACAAGAAGAGCCTATTGTAAGAAAGAAGGAAGAGTTTGGAATAAGCGATGACTCCTCGATGTGCACCCCTATTTATATTGCACGTAGGGGTGCAAACCAAGCATCTCACACCCACTCACACCTCATCTCATGCCTCCTCTCAATTTCTCATACACCATTTGATGAGAAAAAGTCATGTGGATATCAAAGTTGGGTTGAAGAGGTGCCTTATTTCAGAAGGATTCTCCAAACTCAACTTATGGTGTTCACATGAGAAGTCGCAATGCTTCTCTTATTGGCACCATCAACCCATGACTTTGGATCTGGAAGGAAGCCCATCCAATGGCCAAGATAGAGGGTGCCAACATCAGGGTGGGCGTAAGAGATAAGGGGCATGGAACAATTCAAAAAACTATCTCTCCATTTGATTTGGTCCAACGGGCGCTTCCAAGGGGTGGCGCAAGGGATTTCATCCTTATCTCTTCCCACAAATATTCTATGGAGTGTTTTAGATACAGAAGGACTCTTAGGCACCTTCTAAGAGATCTGAAAGCCTCATAGAATAAAAAACCATGGAAGAAAAAATGGATAAGACCATGTTAAGGGGGGCGCCAACTCTATCCATGCGCCATGTGGCATATGCGCATGGATTTAAATCCATTATCTCTTCTCCTAATTTTTTTATGAAGAGTTTAATACTCAGAAAGACTCTTAGGTGCCTCTTAAGATTTCTGAAAACTTTTCGTAGAATAAAAGCCACAGAGAATATAGATAAGACCAAGTTAAGGGGCGCCAACTCCCTCCAAGCACCATGTGGCACATGCGCATGGATTTAAATCCACATGCCAAGAGAGAGACTCTTAGGCATGTGGTTCCTTGGTTTTTGGCACCCAACAGTAAGCCCAATCAGAATACTTTAAACCCATTTCAAGATCAAATCCAATTTGGCTCAAATTGGTTCTAAATTAGCCCAAATCGGAACCCAATTCGAATCCGATTCGAATCTAGATGCTAGGGTTTGCAACATGTGCTAGCATGTTCAACTTGCAAACATGGTTTAATCAAATTAAACCCATGATCAATTCTCTTTGTGTGTGACCCATTGGGTTCCACATCTAGCCAGCAGTGAGTCCAGGTGCAATTTGACCTATTTTGGTTAGAACACAATCAAGCCGATTTAGGTCAAATCTAGCTAACCCATTTCGATCAATCAGAACAGCTTCTAATTAACGATCGAATTAAATTCTTTAATTTGATTAAACTCACAAGACATGATTGACATCTAGCAACATATCATGTCTACCTGGAAGATATAAAATTTTTGATGGAAATACCAAAAATATCCTTCAGTGAAAAATTACCGTGCAACTTGATCTTACAATCATCCTGCATCCCAAATATAAGTTTGGGTATGAAAAAATATCAAACCCAATTTTATATTCATATTTCTCTCGATTAGATAATAATGATTTGATTTATGAAATATTAGAAACTATTTTTAATTTTTTATAATGCTCTGATCAAAGTCTTCCTGAATCATTATTCGATCGAAGCAGATAGGATGTGATCTCCTCTTACTAGGAGTGATCATTTCTATATTGACCTACTCACAACCTTCATAAGTAATCTACCATATCCAGAATACTCCGTACATGATTAAATCATGAATGAGTATGATCCAATATATGGATTCATGCTTATAAGGTTCTATGACAGTCTCAGGTCAAAAGTTTACATGCACAATTCCCACTATGAGAAACATCTATTGACATGTAGATAAGACTCCATCAGATATTCTTTAATTGGATCAATTTAGTGAACTCATTCTCTAATAAGCACTTACATCCTTATATTAGTGTCATACACAAGTAATTGTGAGATCAATTATCCTCTCTACCGAGCATACACAGGATGCACCAATCTTACCGGAAACATTGATCCCCTACTAAATGTTCCATCGACTAGGAATATTTAAAATTAGGGTTTTAAGGTTTTAGGTCTCACTGGTATGATCACATCATAACCCTAAAACCATAGCCCTAAGTTATGGAGTTCATCATAATCAAAAAAATAAGACACAGCATATGATGAACTAAATACCTTTATTTATTTAAAATATAAGTACATGAGTTGTCGGGGGACAAAAGAATATCCATCAAATTATACATCTTGATTGGCTTATAGGGCATATTCCTTTCAATCTCCCACTTGCAGTAAAGCCAATCGCCCTTATATTTCAATCCCATACAATCGAGGTGGCGATCGAACTGTTGCTGTGGTAAAGCTTTAGTGAATGGATCCACTATGTTGTTCTTTGTGTCTACTCATTCAATAATAACATCTTGTCTTTCAATTATTTCATGAACGAGATGGAAGCATCTCAAAATGTGCTTGAATTTATGGTGAGACCTAGATTCCTTTGCTTGAGCAACTGCTCCAGTATTATCACAATAAAGTGGTACTGGGTTCTTAATCTCAAGAAGAATACCCAATTTAGTGATGAACTTCTTCATCCAGACAGCTTCTTTGGTGGCTTCACTTGCAGCTATGTATTCTACCTCTGTGGTTGAGTCAGCTACAGTCTGCTGCTTAGAACTCTTCCAACCCACTGCTCCACCATTCAAAGTAAAGACATACCCTGAAATGGATTTACTATCATCTGGGTCTGATTGAAAACTAGAATCAGAGTATCCTTCTAGTTTAAGATCAGATCCACTATATATAAGAAAAATATCTTTAGTCCTTCTTAAGTACTTTAGAATATTTTTCACAGCCTTCCAATGATCCTCTCCTGGATCAGCCTGAAATCTACTGGCTATGCCTAAGGCATAACCTACATCAGGCCTGGTACATAACATAGCATACATTATTGATCCTATAGCCGAAGCATAAGGAATAGAACTCATTCTATTTCTCTCTTCAGGTGTCTTAGGAGATATCTTCTTAGAGAGATATATGCCTTGACTCATGGGTAAGTAACCTCTTTTACTCCCATCCATAATGAACCTTTTCAGTATTAAGTCAATGTACTTAGACTGAGATAAACCTAGCATCCTTTTAGATCTATCTCTATAGATCTTAATTTCAAGTATATAGGATGCTTCTCCCAAGTCCTTCATGGAAAGCTTATTAGATAGCCATAACTTGACTGATTGTAATATTGGGATATCATTCCCAATGAGGAGTATGTCATCCACATACAGAACCAGGAAAACTATAGCACTCCCACTAGTCTTCTTGTATACACACGGTTCATCCACATTCTTGATGAAGTCAAACTCTTTAACTGTTACATCAAAGTGGATGTTCCAACTCCTTGAGACTTGCTTTAATCCATAAATAGATTTCTTAAGCCTGCATACCTGATTTGGTCTGTCATTTGAGACAAAACCCTCTGGCTGTGACATGTAGACCTCCTCTTCTAGAAAACCATTCAAGAAGGCGGTCTTAACATCCATTTGCCATATTTCATAATCATAGTATGCTGCTATTACAAGCATAATCCGAATAGATTTGAGTATGGCAACAGGTGAAAAAATTTTATCATAATCAATACCCTATTTTTGCCTGAAACCTTTAGCTACCAATCTAGCTTTATAGGTTTCTATTTGACCATCTGCTCCAATCTTTTTCTTATAGACCCATTTGCACCCAATAGGGTTTACCCCTTCTGGTGCATCAATCAAAGTTCATACTTTGTTGGTGTACATGGAGTCTATCTCGGATTTCATGACATCCTGCCATTTGTCTGAGTTCTTACTCATGACAGCTTCCGTATAGGTCAAAGGTTCGTCATTCTCAATGACTTGGGCTTCATTATTCTCAATAATGAACCCATACCTTATAGGTACATGTCGTACCCTATCTGACCTATGGATAGGAGTTATGTGTTCTGGTTCTTCCTTATTTATGTGAATATTTGGTTGAGAAATATCTATTTATTTTTTTTGAATTTCATTAATTTTAATATTTCTCTCACTGCCTCTTTCTAGGATAAATTCTTTCTCCATGAAAGTGGCATGCCTACTTACAAATACCTTTTGTTCAGTAGGGTGGTAGAATAGATATCCTATACTATCCTTAGGATATCCTATAAACAAATATTTATCTACTTTAGCATCTAGCTTATGTCCAAAATTTCTTTTGACATATGCTGAACATCCCCATATCTTAAAATATTTGAGATTGGGTTTCTTACCTCTCTATATCTCATATGGAGTGCTAGATACAGATTTAGAAGGTACTCTATTCAAGATAATTATTGCGGTTTCTAAAGCATGACCCCAGAAGAAAATAGGCAACTCAGTGAAGAACATCATGGACCGCACCATATCTAATAAGGTATAATTCCTCCTTTCGGCTACACCATTTAATTATGGCGTATAAGGAGGTGTCCATTCAGAGATAATTCCCTTTACCTTAAGATGGTCTAAAAATTCACTAGATAAGTACTCTCCTCTTCGATCAGATCGAAGGATTTTTATACTTTTTTCAGTCTATTTTTCGACCATACTTTGATACTCTTTGAATTTATCAAAGGCTTCGGATTTATGTTTCATAAGATGCACATATCCAAACCTAGATAAATCATCGGTAAATGTAATAAAATAAGAGTATCCACCTTTGGTCTGGGTTGTCATAGGACCACATACATCTGTATGTACAAGTCCTAACAACTCGTTTGTCCTATCTCCATGTCTACTAAATGAAGTCTTGGTCATTTTACCCATGAGACATGATTCACAAGTTCCTAATGATTCATAATCATAAGGATCAAAGAACTTTTCTTTGTACAACTTATTAATCCTAGTCTCACTGATATGACCAAGTCGACAATGCCAAAGTAAGGTATTATTTATATTATCTCTTTTATGTTTTCTATTTTCTTCAACATGAAAAATATTATCATTCAAACACAGAGTCAACAAACCATTATCAAAAATGCCATGGCAAATTATTTCATTAGAAAAATTAATCGAGCAACCATTGCTCGTTACAAATATTTGATATCCTTATTTTATCAACAAGGGTACAGATACAATATTTTTAATGATCTTAAGCATGTAATAACAATTTGTTAGCTCTAAGATCTTCCCAGAAGGAAACTTCAAGATATTTGTCCCTACAGCTTTTGCTTGGATAGACTCTCCTCCAGCACCGTAGAGTTCGAAGTCTCCCTTCCTCAAACTTCTAATTTTCTGCAGCCCCTGCAATGATTTGCAGATATGAAAAGCACAGGCGGTATCCAATACCCAAAAATTTGAAATGAAAGAATTCAATGATAATATTGTATGTATCTCATACATACCTTTTGGTGCATTATTTGCACCAGTCTTCACTGTTGCAAGGTAAACCTTGCAATTCCTTTTCCAATGACCTATCTTGCCGCAGTGAAAGCAGGTCGACTGTCCGGAGGTCTTCTTTCCTTTCTTCCTCTTATTTATACCACCTTTAGGGTTCAGCCTCCTTTCAGAACCCTTTTTGCCTATCTTTTTCTTGGAGATCCCATCCACAAGAAGAAGAGGAGCCTTATCCTTCTTGATATGGCTCTCTGCTGTCTTGAGCATATTTAACAGCTCAGGCAAGGAAGAATTCAGTTTGTTCATGTGATAGTTCATGACAAATTGAGAAAATAATTTTGGGAGTGATTGCAGGATTAGATCCTGACTAAACTCCCCATCCATAACAAAACCTAATTGACCTAATCGAGTGATCAGGTCAATAACCATCAAAACATGATTTTGTATGGATGATCCCTCTGCCATTCTGGCATGAAATAACTGCTTAGATATCTCATATCTAGCAGTCCTACTCTATTCCCCATAAAGTTTTTTTAAATTGAGCAATATGGAATGAGTGTCCATGCTATCATGCTGCCTCTGCAACTCATTTGTCATAGAGGCAAGTATGATACACTTGACAGTTAAAGAATCATTTTGCCACATCCTATATGTGGCTTTTTCTTCCTCTATGGCATCCTCCCTAACTGGCTCAATATCAGGGGTATCGAGGATGTAAGAAAGCTTCTCTTGACTAAGTACTATTTTAAGATTTCTCAACCAGTCCACATAGTTGGTACCAGTCAATTTATTTATATCCAAAATGGAGCAAAGTGAAAGTGAAGAAGCCATTAATCTACATAATAAAGAATATTACATAAGCAAACAACTCAAGATGATATGCATAATTAAATTAGGACTTTAATTTTATTGTGTCTCCCACTATTTTATCGGACATCATAACCCTCTAGTATGATGTTCGAGAAAACCCTAATTGATTTTTTTAGTGGGATTGAGACCCTAATTCCTTATAAAAGATCTTGTGGTTGCACAACAAACCTTTTATAAGTTTAAAGGTAGGAAACTCTTTCCAATTGCATCTCATATAATTCTCAATAAAAACTCTAGCCTCTAAAATATTAATAGCCTTGTGTTTACACAACAAACCATAATGTTTTAGTTAAGTAGGACCCTTCATTTCAATACAGTAAAAATAGAATATAAATGCTCTTGTGGTTACACAATAAAGCATTATACTCAAAAATACTGTAAGCATCTCGATGCGCTAGAACAATATTATGTCAGTTTCCATAATTGGTCTTGTGGTTACATAATGAACCTAATATGGTTCGTGACATAATAATGTCCTAGCACAAAGGAAGGCCATAATGTAGTGAATATAACACCAAGCATCCCAGCCAAGAATTAAATTAATCTAATCAGCCAGGTAAGTGGGAGAGAGGTGGGGGTCCCCCCATTGCTTTCCTTAGACACCAATAAATTGATCAGGTCAGACAACAGAACCAATTAGAAACCACGTTCTCTTTACGAATCATGAACCACTTTCCTAGACACTGATTGATCAATTAGACATCTGGACTGGTTCTGCTATTGGTTAATTATACTACAACTTAATATCATTTTACAGAGGGCTTTTGAGGTCTCAATGCACATTTAATTTCTATATCATACTAAATACATGAATAAAAGAAATTAGCATCATAGTGAACACAATTCAATATGACAGGGCAACATTCCATAATTATATACATCATAATTTAATTATGAAATAATGAATATGATCTCATCATATTAATATCATATAAAAATTATAAATTATCATCATATCATATTTATAATATTATCATTAAATCATTAACATATCATCATATAATTTAATTCTAACAAGGTGGCTCTGATACCACTATAGGGTTTGGTGTCAAGGCGGAAGCACAGATTTCAAAGTAATTATTATGAAATCATAAAACCAAAACCTAACTCCAAGATCACCTTATCAGAATTTAAACCATATAATATGCATTAATATCATAATATAAGGTATAGAAACATACCTCTTATTGCTAGACCCTAATTTGTGCTCGATCGTCGGCAGTAGTCCGTCAAGGTTTCCACTAGGTGCCCACGTGTTCACCCTCCAACATTGATCTACAAGGGGACTTGATCAACCTACTAGCACCTATTTAAATATTCTCAGTAATTAAATTCTAATTTATCAGAATTTAAATGCAATTTGGGCAGAATCTGCTTTCTTGGCTTTGCTGTCACACTGTTGGACATTTTCTTGCCTTCCTTTCTTGCTCCTTGTCACCTTAATTTTTATTCCAATTCTCTAAGCCTTTTGGAAGACTTCTTATTCTTTATCAGGATCTTGTCTACACTAGAGAAGAAGAATAAAGAAAATTGGACAAGAAGAGCCTATTGTAAGAAAGAAGGAAGAGTTTGAAATAAGCGATGACTCCTCGACGTGCACCCCTATTTATATTGCACATAGGGGTCCAACCAAGCATGTCACACCCACTCACTCCTCATCTCATGCCTCCTCTCAATTTCTTATACCTCATTTGATGAGAAAAAGCCATGTGGACATCAAAGTTGGATTGAAGAGGCACCTTATTTCAGAAGGATTCTCCGAACTCAACTTACGGTGTTCACATGAGAAGTCGCAATGCTTCTCTTATTGGCGCCATCAACCCATGCCTTTGGATCTGGAAGGAAGCCCATCCAATGGACAAGATAGAGGGTGCCAACATCAGGGTGGGCATAAGTGTTGCCCAGCTATGCAACCCAAGAGGGGGGGGTGAATTGGGTTTTTAAAAAATTTAAGCTTAACTAATTACTTATGAAAAGTATTTGTTAAAAGCTTGATGAATGAGGAGAAAGACTTTAGTTCAAGATTAATTACCTAAAGCAAGAATGCAAGGATATAATAAAGAAATAAAGAGAAACAATAAAGCACACCACAAACACAAGGATTTATAGTGGTTCGGTGCCAACCTTGCACCTACATCCACTCCCCAAGCTCCTACTTGGGAATTCCAATCCACTATACTTGTATTCAACCCGAATACAAACATCGAAAACTCCGACACTAGCTATCCCAAGCTAGTCCACTTATTTCCCGGATACAAGCCAACCCAATATACTCCGATTTCAGGTTCGGATCAACCTTCCCTTGTTTTGGAAACCCTCCAAAAATAAGAATAATTACTCACAAAGAGTAAGACAGTTTAGAGTACAAATAAGTATAAGAATAGCTCCTTAAATGAGCGAATATAACATTAAATACACTTTACTCAAATGAAGAAGCCCCTTTTAGATTTCCTCAAGGTGGATGAAGAGTTGAATGAACGCTTGAGGAATAGGTGAGCTTTGATTGAAGGCTTCTTGAAGGCTTTGAAAGAGCTCTTGATCAAGGTTGAAAAGTTGGCTTGAAAAACCCTCTCTTTGAATGCTCTTGAATGCCCTTTTGAACGCTCTTGCTTTTCCCGTTCAAAATCTCTCGTATGTCTCTTGTGTATATTGTAGATCTCTTGTATCTCTCGTGTATATTGTAGATCTCTTGTATCTCTCGTGTATATTGTAGATCTCTTATATCTCTCGTGTATATTGTAGATCTCCCTTTTTGTTTTTCACCTTTTGAAACCTTTTATAGATTTAAGAAACAAGGGAAAATATTTTAGGCAGAAAAAGAGCCGTTAGAGCATTTAACGTGAGCATTAAAGGAAATTAAAATGGGCAAAAAACTAGCCGTTGCGGACAATTCCCGTCGCAGGGGTCGACTCATGAGTCGACTCATGCTTCAGGGGTCGACTCATGAGTCGACCTCTGTTGCAAAAACCAGAGATTTGGGTTTCTGGATATTTTGGCCCAAAACAGCAGAAGTCGACTCATGAGTCGACTCATGCCTTGTGGGTCGACTCATGAGTCGACTCACAGGTCGTGCCAAGCCAAAAAACCAGCGTGCCAAGGGAAATTTTAGCGTGCCAAGCAGCTCATTGTGCCATGAGTTGACTCATGAGTCGACTCATGCACTTCAAACATTCATAACTTCAAAAATATAAGTCCAAAAATAATAAAATTTTTACCAATAGATTACAAATCATTTGTTCTACCAAATGATACTATCAAATCAGGATTTTAGTAAAATTATGATTTTGCCCCTGAAGAGCATAAAGACTTTTTCAAATAAAAATATTTGTATCCCTTCAATCTGCTTTGTAATCATCAAAATCAATCTAGGAGCAACAATCTCCCCCTTTTTGATGATGATAAAACACTTGAACAAAAGTATTTATGTGAATGTATTATAGATTTATATGCTTGAAAAGAGTATGATTCTTTTGGCATGTGATATAAATAGTCATATGCAAGAATAGTTTGCCCATTTGCTTAAAGATTTGAAGATATGCTCATTGGATTATGTGATTTTGGTGTTAAAGCAGAAAACTTGTTTTTGTTATCAGATCAAGCTGTATTTTGAAAATTTGCTCATTCTCATTTGATTTTAGTTTTAGCATCAGAGCAAAAAATAATTATGTGTGCCAAAGCATGTTTAAGAGTTGATTTGGAAAGTGTATTAGATCATTTTGAGTTTAAGATGTATCAGAGCAAGAGAAAAATAAATTTTGCAATGTATCGGAGCAAGAAAAATAATTTTACAATGTTATCAGAAAAAAATTTTACAATGTATCAGAGCAAGTTAAAAATTTTAAGATGTATCAGAGTAAGTTAAATTTCTTAAGATGTATCAAGGCAAGTTGAATTTCTTAAGATGTATCAAGGTAAATAAAATTTCAAAAGATGTATCAGAGAAAGTTGGAATTTTGAAGTATATCAGAGCATATTTAAATTTTTAAAGCAAATCAGAGCATATGTAAAGAAGTAATTTAAAAGTTACTTATTTGCATTGTACTTAGCATTGTACTTTTGATATTATTCTTTAAATTCTCCAATTCATTCATTAATTTCTCATAATTTGTAGTTTTGCTTTTGATGGGTTGCTTTTTCTTTAATTGCTCATAATTTATGGTTTTGCTTTTGATGGATTTTTTTTGTTTAATTTCTCTCCCTTTTTGACATCATCAAACATGGTTAACTCCTCCTTTTTCTGAAATATTCTTTAATTTCTCCCCCTTTAGAGTTTATCACAGATGTTTGCTCCCCCTTAATACAGTAATTATTAACAGCAAACAACAACAAAGAGAAGATAATATTTCAACAAGGAGAATATATATAACCAAAATATGATCGACATCATTACAAAAGGTAGAAATATAAGTAAAAGATGATACCATAAAACCATAATTGTTTCAATACATAGTTCATAATATAAAAGTCAACCAGCTAATTGTCAATACATGGCCCCAAAATACAGATCCTAGAACAAGACACTAACACCTAGGATCTAGTAATGATCAAGACAAGTCATGGATCGGAGTCATCAGATATGGGATGAGAAGCTGATGGATCTCGATCAGAAGTGCGTCCTCTACCCCATCTGCCTCTGGCATGAGCAGGAGAGCGAGATGAACTAGGTGGCTGAGAATGCTGAGAGGCTAAGGACTGAACAGAAAGGGTGAGTCTGATGGAATCAAGTACGTTCAGTGCTCTGGAAACAGACTGAAGTAGAGCAGTGAACTGAGTGGATGCATGCTCACTCAATCCTCGGATCTCTCTCCTCAGTAACTCATATCCACCCTCCAGTGCTCCTCTGAGCCTGCCAGCCTCTGCAGTGAGGTCTGTGACCTCAATAGTGGACTCCTGTGGCTGAGGATGGGCTAAGGCAAGGACTTGCCCCTGCAAGTCAAGAACTCTGCCAGTCAGTCTCCAGATGGTGTCCTCAAGCTGCTGAATCCGGATGGACTGATCTGATATCATCTGAAACACAGTGGATATGTGGGGAGTCATGGTCTGATCAGAAGAAGTGGCTCCTGGTGCAAAAGTAGTACTGCTCCACTGACTAGATAGCAAAGAGGCCACACGCTGTGATATCTGCTCGATCTGATCGTCAGCTAGTCTGAACTCTGATTGAGGTGCTCTGCTCTCTGGCTGATACACTGGTGTGGGCATCCTAGTAAACTCTGAAGGGCCAGCCTCTGTATCAGGAAAGAACTGGATATTTGGTGATGCTGCCCTGAAGTCATGGATAGGAGATGATGGACCTTCTTCTTCAGCTCTGTCTTCAATTCTCTCCCCAGCTCTCTCCTCAGCTCTCTCCTCAGATCCCTTGATCCAACCACCATCAGTCTTTGTAAATCCCATTCGGTGCAGGGTGTGTTGGTTGAAAGTGTCCACATGAGAGAGCTTAGTAGATGCCTCCCCCTCACAGCTGACTCCAAACCTCCTAAATACTCGAGTAAGGGCCATACCAAAAGGCAAGTGTGCCTTGGATCTGTTCAAAGTCTCTCTCATGGCCTCTATCATAAGTGCAGGGAGGTTCAGGGGGGTCTGAGTGATGACATGAAACATGATACATACATCTCTGCTGGAAAGTAAATCATGCCTACCACTCCTAGGAAAGAAGAGCTTCGTTACCATCTGATGTAGGATCCTCATCTCAATAGACAAAATCTTTGCTTCCAATTTATTTAAACTCCCTGAATAAGTTTCCCCTAGAATAACACTGATCCCCTCTTCTTTTATTGGGAGTTCCATATAAGAGTAACCCTCACTAGGCAAATGAAGTATTTCTCCCAATATACTAGAATCCAAGCAAATATCAATACCCTTGACTGTTGAAGTCACTGACCCATTTTCATAATGTAGATTCTGGTAGAATTCTCTAACTAGGTCAACATAGGTGACTTCCTTAAGGGAGCAGTAGAAACCCCATCCTTGGTTTTTAATCTTGGTTGCAAATGTAAAACCCTCTTTTTCAAAGAACCGAAAATCTATATTCTTCCCGATTTTAACTTTTCTATCAGATAGAGGATTCTTACTGGGGCTTAGGGAGGATTGAGGGGGACCTTGAGCAGATACTGAAGCTGGAGTGGGAGCAGTGGAAGACTGAGCAGCTTGCCTTTTCTTTCGGACATTTTCTTCAAGCTCACGGACTGACTTTCTTCTTTGGGGAAGCTTCATCTTCGGAGCCATATTCACTACAGTAGCAGGCAAGGAGACTTGGAGGAACAAGTGAATGAGTGGAGGAGGGATCACAAGAGAGTGAAGAGAGATTTTGGTGGAGAAAAGAGGTGGATTTGGGAAGAACGGTGGAGTGCTAGGGCACGCTCCAACCGTGCCAAACAATGGGAGAAAGCACAAAAATCCCTTTCCAAGGTGGCGATTTTTGGTGGAGAGGAGGAGGGAGAAGTGCCTCGAGCTAGATCCTTGGATTTGGAGCAAAAGGAAATGGGGAAGTCGGCTTTTGGAAGGAGGAAGATGAAAGGATGAGTCGGCTCACGAACAAGATCCCATATAAAAACAATGAGCCCGTGGGAAGTTTGAGGAAATAACAAGTTTGCCATTGAGTCGACTCATGGGGGTCGACTCATGAAGTTCAGAAATTCAGAAAAAATATGAATAAATTCCAGAAAAATTTGAAATTTTGGGAGAAGGAGTTTTGCTCAAAGATAAGTTTTTGGAATGATAAACATGAGCTTTTGGGACCAGAATAGATGTTAGAAATTGAGCTCTAAAAATTTTTGACATCAATTCTTGGAAATTGAGAAAAATTTAGGCGTATGGATCTAGAATTCCTAGATTTCTCCTAATTTCATAGAATCTATCCTCACTAAGGGCCTTTGTAAAGATATCAGCTAATTGATTTTCAGTGCAAACATATTCAAGAATTATATTTTTGTTTTGAACATGTTCTCTTATAAAATGATGTCTTATTTCAATATGTTTGGATCTTGAGTGTTGAATTGGATTTTTAGATAGATTTATGGCACTTGTGTTATCACATCTTATTGGTGTTTCATTAAGTTTGATTCCAAAGTCTTCGAGTTGTTGCTTAATCCATAAGATTTGAGCACAACAACTTCCGGCTGCAATGTATTCGGCCTCAGCCGTAGACAGTGCCACCGAATTTTGTTTCTTGCTAAACCATGAGATTAGGTTAACTCCAAGAAATTGGCAGTTCCACTTGTGCTTTTTCTATCTAATTTACATCCAGCAAAATCAGCATCTGAATATCCTAATAAATCAATTTGTGAGTCCTTAGAGTACCATAACCCTAGAGTTTGAGTACCATTTAAGTATCTAAGGATTCTTTTAACAGCATTCAAATGAGATTCTTTAGGATTAGATTGATATCTAGCACATAAACAAACACTAAACATGATATCAGGCCTACTTGCAGTTAAATATAATAATGAGCCAATCATACCTCTATAGTATTTTAAGTCTACACATTTACCTTCATCATCCTTGTCAAGCTTACATGAGGGACTCATTGGTGTGCCAATTGGTTTGCAGTTCTCCATTCCAAATCTTTTGAGTAGTTCCTTGGTGTACTTGCTTTGGGTGATGGAGATTCTCTCTTTTGATTGTTTGATTTGGAGTCCGAGGAAGAAGGTGAGTTCTCCCATCATGCTCATCTCGAACTCCCCCTGCATAAGCTTAGCAAAGTCTTGACAAAGGGATTCATTAGTAGACCCAAAAATTATGTCATCAACATAAATTTGTATAACTAGCATATCATTTTGATTTCTTTTAATAAAGAGGGTTGTATCTACATTACCTCTTGAAAAACTATTATTTAGTAGAAATTTGCTTAGCCTATCATACCATGCTCTAGGTGCTTGTTTTAATTCATATAAAGCTTTATTTAATCTAAAGACATGATTAGGAAAAGCATGATTTTCAAATCCAGGGGGTTGTTCTACATATACTTCTTCAGCAATATATCCATTTAAGAATGCACTTTTAACATCCATTTAAAATAATTTGAATTTTATAAAGCAAGCATATGCAAGTAGAAGTCTAATAGCTTCTAATCTAGCAACAGGTGCAAAGGTTTCATCAAAATCAATTCCTTCTTCTTGATTATATCCCTTAGCAACCAGTCTTGCTTTATTTCTCATTACATTACCATGCTCATCTAATTTGTTTCTAAAGACCCATTTTGTGCCAATTATTGAATAATTTTTAGGTCTTGATACTAAGGTCCAAACATTATTTCTTTCAAATTGATTAAGTTCCTCTTGCATTGCATTAATCCAATTATGATCATTTTCAGCTTCTTTAAAAGTTTTAGGTTCAAGATGAGATACAAAAGCACAATGATTAACTACATCTTTAAGTGAAGAACGGGTTTTTACCCCATGCATAGGATCATCAATAATTAACTCCTTAGGGTGGTTGTGAACATACCTCCATTCCTTGGGTAGGTCATTTGTACCTTGAGGTTGTTCTTAAATTTCTTCACCTCTCTCATCTTGTTTGTCTTCTTGATCCTTGTCTTCTGGAGTTGCTGAATCTTTCAGAGTGATCTCCTTCATACCTTCTATTAGTGGATCTGCATCATCAACACCCTCATTCTTCCTTGAAGGAAGATCGTTGATTCATCAAAAACAACATGTATGGACTCCTCAACTACTAAAGTTCTTTTGTTGAAAACTCTAAATGCTTTACTAGTGGAGGAGTAACCTAGAAAGATTGCTTCATCTGATTTTGCATCAAATTTATCAAGTCTTTCTTTGCCATTATTTAATACAAAACATCGGCAACCAAAAACATGAAAATATGTAATATTTGGTTTTCTTCCTTTCCAAAGTTCATAGGGGGTTTTCTTTAAAAATTGTCTAATTAAAGCATGATTTAAAATGTAACATGCTGTGTTAATTACTTCCGCCCAAAAATATCTTGGAAGGTTGCTTTCACAAAGCATGGTACGGGCCATTTCTTCTAAGGTTCTGTTTTTCCTTTCAACTACCCCATTCTGTTGGGGTGTCCTAGGAGCAGAGAAGTTATGGCCAATTCCATTTTCATCACAAAAATTTTCAAAGTCTTGATTTTCAAATTCAGTTCCATGATCATTTCTAATATTTTGAATTGAAAATCCTTTTTCATTAGTGACTTTTCGGTGAAATTTAGTGAAAATATGAAAAGTTTCATCTTTGTGTGCCAAAAAGAAAACCCAAGTAAAACGAGAGTAATCATCTATAATTACAAAACCATATCGTTTTCCTCCTAGACTAGTGGTTCTAGATGGTCCAAATAAGTCCATATGCAAGAGCTCTAAAGGTCTAGAAGTTGAAATAATATTTTTGGATTTAAATGAAACTCTAGTTTGTTTACCTAATTGGCATGCATCACAAATTCTATCCTTTTCAAAATTCAGTTTTGGCAAACCAAGAACTAATTCTTTCTTAATTAATTTTGAAAGAGAATGCATGCTAATATGTGCAAGTCTACGATGCCACAGCCAACTAGTCTCATTAACTTTAGCATTCAAGGATACTAGGCATTGCATGTCTAATTTGGCTAAATCATTCAAATCTACCATATAAACATTGCCATGCCTATGTCCTATAAATTTAATGCCATCGTTAATAGGACTAGTCACAATGCAAACAGATGATTCAAAAATAACTTTATACCCTTTATCACAAAATTGACTAATGCTAAGTAAGTTATGCTTTAAACCTTTAACTAACAAAACATTTTCAATGTATTTGGAGGGAGTGATACCAATGTTACCTATCCCGATGATCTTTCCTTTGCCATTATCTCCAAAGGTGACCATCCCTCCATCCTTAGCATCAAGCGTGATGAATTGTGATTCATCACCAGTCATGTGTCTCGAGCATCCACTGTCAAGATACCATTTTCTGTTTCCTCCTTGGGATGCTAGACACACCTGCAAGCAAAAGTCAAGTTTCTGTCTTAGGTACCCAAGCTTTCTTAGGTCCTTTTAGGTTAGTCAAAATGGTTTCTTTTGGAACCCATATTTTCTTTATAGTTGTGTTTGCAGATTTGTTAATAAGGCATGTGTATGATTTATGTCCTATTCTACCACATTTGAAACAAGTAATATTTGTAGACTTATTACTTGAATAATTTACATAAATATTCTTCAGAAATTTTTGTTTCTTCAAGGGGTTATACCCAAGTCCAGCCTTATCATATACAGCTTTTTGATTATCAAGAATTATATTTAGTTTGTTTGAACTTAAGGTGAACTTATCTACTATAGGTTTCAGCTTGTTAATTTCATTCTTTAAGCTTTGATTTTCTTGAATCAAGGTGGATTTTTCAATTGAAAGGTTTTCAGCTTGTTTCACTAAGGACTGATTTTCCAATTTTAGTTCTTTGTTTTTCATCCCTAGTTTCTTTAATTCATCAATTAAATCATAGAATGCTTCATGCAATTCTTCAAAAGTAAATTCACTAGGGGATTCAGAAGTTACCTCATTTTCGTGTGCCATAAGGCACAGGTTGGCTTGTTCTGTTGAGGTTTCCTCATCGGAGCTTGAGTCATCACTCGCACTCCAAGTCGCCATCATTGCTTTGGCATGGAACAATTCAGAAAACTATCTTTCCATTTGCTTTGGTCCAAGGGGCACTTCCAAGGGGTGGCGCATGGGATTTCATCCTTATCTCTTCCCACAAATATTCTACGGAGTGTTTCAGATACAGAAGGACTCTTAGGCACCTTCTAAGAAATCTGAAAGCCTCGTAGAATAAAAAACCATGGAAGAAAAAATTGATAAGACCAAGTTAAGGGGGACGCCAACTCTATCCATGCGCCGTGTGGCATATGTGCATGGATTTAAATCCATTATCTCTTCTCCTAATTTTTTTATGAAGAGTTTAATCCTCAGAAGGACTCTTAGGTACCTCTTAAGATTTCTGAAAACCTTTCATAGAATAAAAGCCATGGAAAATATAGATAAGACCAAGTTAAGGGGTGCCAACTCCCTCCATGCGCCATGTGGCACATGCGCATGGATTTAAATCCACACACCATGAGAGAGACTCTTAGGCATGTGGTTCCCTAGTTTTTGGCACCCAACAGTAATCCCAATTAGAATACTTTGAATCCATTTCAAGACCAAATCCAATTTGGCTCAAATTGGTTCTAAATTAGCCCAAATCGAAACCCGATTCGAATCTGATTCAAATCTAGATGCTAGGGTTTGCAATATGTGCTAGCATGTTCAACTTGCAAACATGGTTTAATCAAATTAAACCCATGATCAATTCCCTTTGTGTGTGACCCATTGGGTTCCACATCTAGCCAGCAGTGAGTCCGAGTGCAATTTGACCTAATTTGGTTAGAACACAATCGAGTCGATTTAGGTCAAATCTAGCTAACCCGTTTCAATCAATCAGAACAGCTTCCAATTAACGATCGAAGTAAATTCTTTAATTCGATCAAACTCACAAGATATGATTGACGTCTAGCAATGTATCATTTCTATCTGGAAGATATGGAATTTTTGATGGAAATACCAAAAATATCCTTCAGTGGAAAATTACCGTGCAACTTGATCTTACGATCATCCTGCATCCTGAATATAAGTTTGGGTATGAAAAAATATCAAACTCAATTTTATATTCATATTTCTCTCAATCAGATAATAATGATTTGATTTATAAAATATTAAAAATTATTTTTAATTTTTTATAATGCTCTGATCAAAGTCTTCCTGAATCATTATTCGATCGAAGCAGATAGGATGCGATCTCCTCTTACTAGGAGTGATCATTTCCATATTGACCTACTCACAACCTTCATAAGCAATCTACCAGATCCAGAACACCCCGTACATGATTAAATCATGAATGAGTATGATCCAATATATGGATTCATTCTTATAAGATTCTATGATAGTCTCAGGTCAAAAGATTTACATGCACAATTCCCACTATGAGAAACATCTGTTGACATGTAGATAAGACTCCATCAGATGTTCTTTAATTGGATCAATTCAGTGAACTCATTCTCTAATGAGCACTTACATCCTTATATTAATGTCATACACAAGTAATTGTGAGATCAATTACCCTCTCTATCGAGCATACACAAGATGTACCAGTCTTACCGAAAATATTGATCCCCTACTCAATGTTCCATCGACTAGGAATATTTAAAATTAGGGTTTTAAAGTTTTAGGTCTCACTGGTATGATCACATCATAACCCTAAAACCATAGCCCTAATTTATGGGGTTCATCATAATCAAAAAAATAAGACACAGCATATGATGAACTAAATGCCTTTATTTATTTAAAATATAAGTACATGAGTTGTCGGGAGACAAAAGAATATCCATCAAATTACACATTTTGATTGGCTTATAGGGCATATTCCTTTCACTTAAGCCCATGGCCATGACAGAGTAAAATAATGGAAAAAGAGTTTTCTATTGGGATTTTACATCGACTCAGATCGATCGATTGATTCGTATGACTGATTTTGGGTTTGACAAGTTCACCTTAACCCTAATTCAGTCGGGACTCATGATAGAGGAACTCAATCACATAGGTAGCTGCATCGAGAGGTTCATCTTCAGTTTTGATGGGTTGCCACCACATACTGCTAGATGTCACTGGTGGATTTTGGAAGTAATTAGAATGATATTGATGATCGATCATTCTAATTATTTGAATCAGAAGAGTTCTGGTCCATCGAAAGGAGTTTTGATAATGTCGATGATGAGATCATGACATATCTCATTATCATATAGAATTAAACCTAATTGGGTCACACAAACAAGGGTTAGGGTCTGGATGTCATCAATTGGGCTAACCCAATTGATTTGGATAAGATCCAATTAGGTTCAAGGAAATCATGCTAGCACACGATTGAGCCTAACTTTCTCCTCGTATAATCTTTTCTATCTCTACTGAGCCAAATATGATTTGACTCATCCAGAGAACCTTAGAAAGGTTTCTCTCAGTCTAAATAAAGCTTGTCCAGCTCAAAAAAAGCTTGTCTTAATTTATAAGATGAATTTAAGATAAGTACCTGCTAATTTCTGTCACCTGTCAATTTCATTTTAGGACATTTGTCAAAAGTTGACATATGGGTCCTAAATTGAAGGCCACTTGGCAAGAGCTTATAGGAGGATTTTTATAAAGCCAAACCATATCAAATTGGGCACCATAATTAGATTATGGTGTGAGTCCAATTGGATTAAGTGGGCACCGCAAGTGGATAAGGTTGGAGAGTCTTGATAAGATTGGACTCTTTAGCGCCAACCTCTCTTTGTCCTTATCCAATGTTGGTGCCAACTTTGAGATAAAAGCTTGGATTCTTATCTAATATGATCAGATGACATCAAGAAACTAATCAAAATTTTTTCAGAATTTATTAGAATTTTTTGATTGGTTGAATGATGTGGCACTGCGCAGCATACAAGGTCTATATAAACCCTTCTGTGCCTAGGGTTTAAGGCTGAAGTTGTTTTATGCACCAAACCCAATAGCTGCCACCCCCTCCCTTCTTCTCTATATCCTCCCTACTCTCCTATCTCTCCTCTTCACATCCAAGGAGTTGGACATTCATCTGGTGCAAGAAAAAGGCATGGTGATGCCTGGAACAAGAAGGCTGCAGGACATCTTCGACAGGCTGCTGCTCCAACTTCAGAAGAAGTTCTGAAGCACTTCCAAATCAGATAGAGATCTAATTTTTGGAAAATAGATTTGCGAGGAGAAGATGTTCTAGGTCCTACCTGAGTGGATACCAGTAGAGGCCAAACGCTTGCGTGGCTACATCAGAACCTCGGGCTGTGCTAAGATCATCTATAGGGTAATCAGATTATCCTTGAGGTATGTCTATACTTCTCATACTTTTAGATTTAATTTTAGATTTTAAATATCAGATAATAAAATTAAATCTAACAGACATTAGATCTGAAATAGAGTCAGATAAAATTTTTAAATTATTCCATCCCAAATTTGATGAAATCTGGAAGATCCTACAAAGGAAAAAGGCGATTTTTTCTTCACTTTCTATACCAATCGATGTAACCATCTAGCAATGATGACCTGACGATCGAATAGGTTGAAGTATTGCTAAGCAACCTTTTAGAACCTACTGGCGTATGGTTATCGTATAATTCATCCTTTTGACCCTAATGCTCAAGATGACCTAGGGTTTAATTATCAATCCTAATTTAGTCGACTATATTGTATTTCAACCTTTCAAATTCATCTCATGGATTATCCTAGCCAAGATTTTGCTAAATTGAAATATATTGATGCATATCTCCTACTAATTCAGAGGGATCAATTCCATCTTGACTCATATACCGACTTGATAAGTACTTGATTGTATCCGGTATCCTTCTGTCACTGAATTAGAAACTCAGATGGTCCGGTATTAAAGTATAGTGAGTTGCTTATAAGTCACAGTGGTTGTCTCAGGTTTGAGGGACACTTATACCCATATCCTTCATGAGCTACTCTTAACAATAGAGTGCTCGGTACATGGTTATGTTCGATGCCAATGTACTCCTACAATCTATCTGCATATCATAACAGTATCTCCACACTCCTTGGTTAAGAGGACAACCAACTCATATAGCACACAATGATCTATACTCGATATTGCTATCATCCTATTAATAGCATATCATTTGGTCATGAACATCTTTAAGGACTAAACGATAAATCCTTCTTTGTCGATTAATTATAGTCCTAAGGACTTCATTACAACATAGGAGTTCAAAGATGGATAATTTATAATAAAAAATATCAAATAATTTTTATTAATATAAATTCATATACATTTATAAGAATGAGAATAATCATCAACGATTGACTTTGGGATATATTTTCCAACAACTTTCACTTGGACTGAAGCCAATCGGTATAGTATCGTATACCCATCTTCGATTTGTGATCATCAAACTCCTTGATTCTGAGAGCTTTAGTAAATGGGTCAGTCAGATTTTTTTTTTCATCGATCTGCTGAAGGCTGATGTCACCTCGATTCACGATCTCCCAGATAAAGTGATAGTGGTGCAGAATATGCTTGGTATGATGATGAGACTTTGACTCCTTGGCTTGAGCAATGGCTCCAGCATTGTCACAGTATAACAAGACAGGGCTATCAATAGAGGGTACCACTTCGAGATCATCGATGAACTTTCATAGCCATACAGCTTCTTTCATAGTATCGGATGCCACGACATACTCCACTTCATAAATGGAGTCAGCCATAGTGTGCTGCTTGAAACTTTTTTAGCAGATTGCTCCACTATTCAGGGTAAAAACATAACCTGACACACTCTTGCTATCATCATGATTTGACTAAAAGCTGGAGTCAGTAAACTACACTAGTTTCAAGTCAGTTTCACCATATACAAGCCACTAATCCTTAGTATTTCTCAAATACTTAAGGATAGTCTTTACGACCTTCTAGTGGTTCTCTCCTGGATCAGATTGGTATCTACTCACTATCCCTAGTGAGTGTGCCACATCTGATCCTTTATATATCATAGTGTACATTATAGAACCCACTATCGAAGCATATAGAATTCTACTCATATGCTCTCTCTCTCTTAAGGAGTTGTCGGACAATCCCTCTTTGAGAGAGAAATTCTATGGCCTATTGGTAGATAGCCTTATATAATTTTATAAATCTATTTTACAAGTTCAAAAATTACATACATATAAAAAAATAAGTAGCATATGGATGTAGCATCTCCATGAGTGAGCATCTTAACAAATTAAAATCTAAAAAATAGGTTTAAAAAAAAATATATTAGAAAAATTATATATAAGCATGCAATCAAGATAATAAAATGCACTGAGTGACATAAACCAATTAGGATGGTTATAAAAACTATAGCATAGTTTCAACATGTAAAAGAGAAACAAGTAAATCATTAGATGCTAGCATTAACAGAGATAAAGATTTTAATGACTTGCTAGCTCATGCATGCTTTTGATGCAATTAATAAAAAATAAAAAAAATAAAAAATAATATATATACAAATTGATGCTCAACATATCATAACTAATTATTTCATATCATCCAATATTAATGCCTAAAATTAATGAAATATGAAGTTAACATGAATATCTGAGGAGTAAAATTTATCCTTTTTGAGGTCATCAGGATCAGCATGGACAACAACAGTCCTTCCAATAATGAAATTTGGTCCACTGAGAGGAATCTGCAAAAGAGAATAAACATGAAAGAGTTTAAAAGGTAGAAAGAATAATATCTCATTAAAAATATATTAAACATATAGAAAAAGTAAATAACCTGTTTGTCAACAATGCTAAAATTAACATCCCTGAAACATCAAGCCAAAACCACATAAACATCTAGTATTTCAGTAACCAGCTATGCATAATGCTTCAATAAACCTGCTTAAGCATAAGTAAAACACCACTTCTAATACCAAGTTATCATTTTTAAATGTTATAGAAATAACAATGTAGCATCATAAAGTAGCCATGACAAATAGATCATACCATTTTCATCAGCAGTCACATTTTCAAGATCACCAGCATAGCGGTTCTCATGAATCGGATTCGAACTGAATCCAAAATGAGTCAAATTTGAAGTATTTGGTTTAGAACCAAACAGTCCCACTTACCTGGAACTCTCTCTCTCAGATTAGCTGACCCAAGGAGAGAGTGGTGTGCTAAAAACTTCCACGCCATATGGGGGTGTGCATGAAGATGTTCCATGAAGAGTTTTGGCTAGTCTTTTTTCATGAGTAGGATTCTTTTCTGGATAAAAGTTTGAATCCTAAACTCCTTAGGACATTGGATCAGATTTGGATGCCTCAGCTATTTAAGGAGGGACCCAACCAACCAATGGAGACGTGAAACCTTTTATGCAACATAAAGGAAAAGACCACCATGAGAAATAAAAAAGGAGAGCGGATGCGGATTTATTTTTGGGTGTAAAGATCCCTTGGGTGTTCTTCTTTTGTGCGTGAAGATTCATGTCCAAGTTTCCTTCAGCTGTGAGACAAGATCTCAACCTCTTCTTGATTTCCTTCTGAAGATTTGGCACGAAGAACATCATCCCTCTTCCTACGGAGCCTAGCATGCGTACGAAGTAGAGGGCCTATGCTTTTAGACCTCATGAGGCATCAGATTCAAGCAACCTCTATGAAAGAAGAGTGCCCTATAAGCCAGTCGCATGAATGATGTAGTAGAACTTTTCTTTGTAATCTTCCAATTCATGTGATGATATTATTTATATATGAGACATTGATTCATCATTTTAGCTACATCTCACTATGCTTAAGATTATGATGAACTCCAAAGATTAGGATTATGATTTTAAGAGACATGAATGGGTCATGTCTGTGAGATCTAAAATCTTAAAATCCTAATCTTAAATATTCTTGATCGTGGGAGTATTGAGTTAGGGATCAATATTTCAGAAAAACTGACACATCCTATGTATGCTCGACGGAGAGGGTGGCTGATCTCACTAGTCATTTGTGTGGGGATACTAATAAAAAGATGTGGGTGCTCATTAGAGAATGAGCTCATTGAATTGACCCACCGACAAATAATATCTTATGGAAGCCTTACTTGTATGTCAAAAGATGGTTCTCTAAGTGGACTTGTGCAAGTGACCCTTAGACTTGAGATTACTATGGAATCTTGTGCATATAAATCTATGTTTTGGTTTATACTCAGGCATGGTATTAAGACATGTATGGGATATTTTGGATATAGATTAGTGTGTATGGAGGTTGTGAATCAGTCAATAAAGAATCGATCACTCCTAGTAAGAGGAGATGACATCCTATGAATTCTCATCTTAAGATGACTCAAGAAGTCTCTGGCCAGAGCAAGATAAAGATTAGATAGGATTTCTAATATTTTATTAGAGTCATCATTGATTGATAAAGAATAGATATGAATATGTATTTGAGTTTGACATAATTCTATACTCATGAACATATTCATGATGCAGGGATAATCGAAAGATTAAATTACGCGGTAACTTATCATTGAAGGATATATTTGATATTTTTATCAAATTTTATATCTTTTAGATAGTCATAATATGTTACTAGACGTCAATCTTGACTTATAGATTTGATCAAATTTAAGAGTTTAATTCGATCGTCAATTAGAAAGGGTTCTAACTGTTGAACTCGGATTAGCTCCTTTTAGACCTTACTTGATTAGAAGGAATCTAATCAAATTAGGTCAACTTATATCCAGACCTATTACTGGCTAGATGTGGAATCCAATGGATCACATACATAAGAAAATTGGCCAAGGACCCTTTTGATAAGGTTGATTGAAATTTTGGATCCAATCAGGGTTCCTGATAAGCATGCTAGCACGTGTGGAAAACCTAGCTCTTTGGGAGATCAATTTTGGTCTCAATCCTTGTAATTTGGCTAACCTAATTTTGTGAATAATTGGGTTAGATCATGCCACCTACAGGCAGCCAAAAAAAGGGTGCATCATTTCAAGTTAACGCCAAAAACAAGAGTCCCCTTAGATGAGGACTCTTGGTGCAAATTTGAGAAGAGCGCACGCGCTCTCCTTTTTGGCATGTAGAAGGATCAAGAATCCTTCTGTTTTGGATCTCTGACTCATATGGCAATAAGATCAGAATCTTGGCCACCTGGTATGCCATTTAAAGTATGAAAAATTCTTTTGGATTGGCATGGGAAGTCTTCTGGAAGTGAGGCGCGCGCACGAGGTGTTCCCTAGTCGCACGAAGAGATGTGAGACTCCTTAAATTTTAAGGAGTCTTAGGTGACATTATTATCTGATATTTTTCTTGATAAGATCAAATCTAAATGATGATTCCATGAGATAAGTATGAAAATTTATCAGATAATAGAACATTGCTGTTGATGCCCTTTACTGGGGGTGCGTGCGTGTGACAGAAAAAAGCCTCATACAACTCTTCGCATTGAGAGTCCTTCTGTCATTGGAATTTCATTTCAAAAGAAGGCATCCCTTATAGATTTGCTTCCTTTTTGAATCAAAAAAATACATGGCAAAGTTTCATGCAAATCTGGAAGTAGAAGAGATGCCAATTGCATCTCTTTCTGGGCACGCACGCATGAGAAGGACTGATTTGACATATCACACCCTGAGGAGTCTTTCTGCTTGAAGACTCTCAGATAAGTGATATGTGAATCAGATATACCTTCCTAGTAGGGACATAGCTTCTCTATTGGTGCCCCCTCTATTGCTATAAATAGGGGGGGCAGATGAATTGATCATTCAATTCTTATATCCCTTATCCACTCTCTCTCCCTCTTTTACAACTCTAGTGTTTAGGACAAAGGCTTGTTCTTTTAAGACAAGCTTATTTCTAACAGCTCTAAGGGTTTAAGAGGTCTAGAAGAAGATGGTCAAGTTCAGTGGATGGTTCTGAGAGGTTCAGACTCAGGTCTAGAGGAGGATCTGATCGACTGGTGGCTAGTCGAATTCTAGGGGCTAGAACTCTTGAAGCAAGGTAAAAGAGGAGCACTATTCTTGGCTCAACTTCTATGTGGATCACCATTGGAGGGCAAACACTTGAGTGCTTGGTGAAAGCTCTATCGCAATTGAAATAAGCATTACAAGTATTCTTCTTATCTAAGATTAATTATGCTTTGATTCCTATAGTCAAGGGATTCTGGGTTCTAGGATTTCGGTATGCTAGGATGTTTTAAATAAAAATTTTAAACATCCAGCCTTTTCACTGTGCCACTGAAATTCAATAGTGGTATCAGAGCCTGTCTTGATTTATGTAATCAAAGATTAGAATGTTATCTTGGTTGTGATCAAGTTAGGGTTTTTGATTTGATTCAAGTCGGGTCAATGGTTGAACCCAATTGAACATTCAAACCCTGATATATCTTAGAGATATGTTTAGATTCTTGATGTTATGATATTAATCATGTTAATATATCTTAGAGATATATTTAGTTATATGATATTATGATTATAATTATGAGATATGATTAGATGCATTGATTTAATGATTAGTTATCATGAGTATTATGATACAACTATAATAGTGCATCATTATGATTGGTTTAAATTAGGATGTGCATAAGACCATTAAAGTCTTCCTAAAATTATATTAAGTCATAGTATTGAAAATTAGTAACTGACCAATTTCTTGAATCAATTAATCAATTGGTGTCTAAGGAGTGTTTCAAGTTTGGTGGTTCTTTAATTGGTTCTATTCACTGACCTGATCAATTTATTGGTATCTGAGGAAAGCAACGGAGCGACCCCCACTAATTTTAACACTTTTCTGACTAATTGGATTAGTTTGAATCTTGAACATAAGTTGCTCAGTATTTTAAATACTACATTTATCTTTCTTCATGCTAAGTCAAATACCCTATCAAAAATCACAGTAGGTTTGTTGTGATATCAACAAAGCTTACTGTGGAGATTGATGTGGGATTGTCTTGATGCATATTACATACTTTATGGCATATTTAGATATGTTACTTTGTTGTGATATTCATAAGGATAATATTTTTTAGATATGGCTGTACGAAAATAAAGGGTTCGACTTAACTAGAAAATACTATAGTTTGTTGTGATATCCACAAGGTTATGAGTTTATAGAAGCAAAGATTATATTGAGAATTGTATGAGATACAATTGGATAGATTTTTCTACCTTTATACTAATTAAAGTTTATTGTGATATCCACAAGACTTCATTGAGGGATTAGGATCTCAACCTCACTAAGAAACCAATTTAAGATTTTCTCGTCTACCATTGAGAGGGCTATGGTATATATGATAAAATAGTGGGAGTAATAACTAGAATAAAAGATCTTATCTAGTTATACAAGTCATCATGAATGGTCTACTTATATTATTATTTTTAATTTATGTAGATTTAATTTTGCATTATGGCTTCTTCATTTTCACTACATAAAACCATAAATAAAAATATGTTGACCAATTTAAACAATGTGGACTGGTTAAGGAACATGCATATTAGATTCGCACAAGCGAAGATCTTTGATGTTCTAGATATTTCTGATCCTTGTTCGATCAGTGATAAGAAGGCAATGGATGTCCTTATGGATATTACCTATTGTGGCAAGTTAGGATATTAGAAGAATAATTGCAAGAATTGTCTTGCAAGCCTGAAGCAGGATGTAAGTGTTGCACCAAAAGATATATATATGATACAGACCTGTTTTTCATTAAGTGCATCAGACTCTGGTACTTCGATATTTAATATCGCTTGTGGATCGTATATATACAATTTATTGTAGCGACTACAACATATCAGAGGTCTAAAAAAAGGTGATCTTGAGCTTTATGGCACAAGTAGAGCATCCATTAACACAGAGACTGTGGGAATCTATATGCTTAATTTGCCTTTGGACAAGACTTTGAAATTAAAAGACTATTATTACATGCCTAAGGTTATTAAAAATATTATTTTTATACCTTTGTTATTAAAATAAGATTATAAAATAAAGTTAATGGATAATGGTTGCTCTATATCTTTTTTTAATAAATTTTATGGTAATGGTTATATTGATAACAATCTCTTAATTCTAGCACTCAATGAAAATATTTTTCATATTGATAGAAATATGAAAAAAAAGAAAAAAGATGTGAATATCACATATCTCTGGTATTGCTGCCTTGGTCATATTAGTGAGTCAAGGATAAACAAGTTATATAAAGAAGAATTCTTTGACCCGTATGATTATGAATCATTAGAAACTTATGAGTCTTATCTCATGGGTAAGATGATCAAGATTCTATTCTCTAGAATAGGAGAGGGCAAAATAGTTGTTAGCTCTAGTACATATAGATATATGTGGGTCGATGACAACTCAAGCCAAAGAAGGATACTCCTATTTTATTACCTTTACAAATAATCTATTAAGGTTCGAACATGTGTATCTTATGAAACATAAATTCGAAGCCTTTGATAAGTTCAAAGAGCATCAAAATATGATTGAGAAATAAACTAGAAAAGATATCGAGGTTTTTTTATCTGATCGAGGAAGAGAGTACTTATCCAGTAAATTTTTTGATCATCTTAAAAATTTATAGTATTCTTTCTGAATAGATCCCTCCTTATACACCACAACTAAATGGTGTAGTAGAAAAGAAGAATCACACTTTGATGGATATGGTGCAGTCCATGATGTGCTTCACAGATCTTCCAATATCATTCTGAAGATATGTCCTAGAGATTACCGCATACATATCGAATCGGATACCTTCAAAGTCTGTTTCTAGTACTCCATATGAGATATGAAAGGGAAAAAAGTCTAATCTTAAACATCTTAAGATTTGGGACTGTCCTCCTTATGTCAGAAATATCTTCGGACATAAGCTTAGTACTAGATCAGACAAATACAGATTTGTAGAGTAGCCTAAGAAAACTAATGGATACTACTTCTACCATCCTATTGAATAAAAAGTATTTGTTAGTAGGCATACCACTTTCTTGAAAAATGAATGCATCTAAGAAGGAGGCAGTGGGAGAAATATTAAACTTGAAAAAGTTTAGGACCTACAAACTGATTCAGAAATATCAGTGGTTGGACCATAGGAGATCTTCAACCAAAAGTATTCAAGAATGAGATACATCCACTATACACATCATCTCTCCAAAGATTAGATAGAGTGCATCAAGCACATCTAAGATATGGTTTTATCATTAAGAATGATAATTCGATCAACATCATTAAGGATGATGATCCACTGACCTATTTAGAAGTTATCATGAGTAGAAACTCAGATAGATAGTTGGAAGCCATAAAATTCGAAATGGACTTCATGTACACCAATCAAGTATGGATCTTGGTTGATGCGCTTGAGGATGTGACCCCAATGGAGTACAAATAGGTCTTCAAAAAGAAAATCAGAGTAGATGGCCAAGTGAAAACCTATAAATCTAGATTAATGGCAAAGGATTTCAGATAAAGGCAAGGAATTAATTATGATGAAACCATCTCAAAGGTGGCTATGCTTTAGTCCATCCAGATTTTGCTTACTATAGCAGCATACTATGACTATGAGATCTCGCAAATAAATGTCAAGACAGCTTTCCTCAATGGTAGTCTTGAGGAAAAAGTCTATATGACTCAGCCAGAGAGATTTATCTCAAGTGAGAGAATAAATCAAGTATACAAGCAAAAAAAATCCATCTATGGATTAAAGCAAGCTTCTAAGAGTTGGAGCATATGATAATATAACAGTCAAAAAGTTTGGCTTTAACAAAAATGAGGATGAACCATGTGTGTATAAGAAGACAAGTGAGAGTGCTATTGTCTTCTTGGTTTTATATGTCAATGACATACTGCTCATTGAGAATGATATCTCAATATTGCAATTGATCAAGACTTGGCTATCAAATAAGTTTTCCATGAATGATTTCGATGAAGCATCCTATATATTGGGTAAAAAGATCTATAGAGATAGATCTAAGAGAATGCTAGGCTTGTCCTAGTCTCGATACATAGATCTCGTATTGAAGAGATTCAACATAGAGGCAAGTAAGAGAGGTTACCTGCCTAAAGTCATGGCATATGTCTCTCCAAACAAATATGTCCTATGACACCAGAAGAGTGGAAAAGAATGAGTGAAATTCCTTATGCTTCGGCTGTGGGATCAATAATGTATGCAATGCTATATACTAAGACCTAATGTAGCTTATGCTTTAAGTATAGCTAGCAGTTTTCATACTGATCCAAGGGAGGATCATTGGAAAGCTGTGAAAAATATTCTTGAGTACCTAAGGAGGACAAAAGGTATTTTTCTGGGCGCACACGTGAGAAGGAGTGATTCGACGTATCACACCCTGAGGAGTCTTTCTGCTTGAAGACTCTTAGATAAGTGATATGTGAATCAAATATACCTTCCTAGTAGGGACGTTGCTTCTCTATTGGTGCCCCCTCTGTTGCTATAAATAGGGGGCGGCAAATGAATTGATCATTCAATTCTTACATCCCTTATCCACTCTCTCTCTCCCTCTCTTATAACTCTAGGGTTTAGAACAAAGGCTTGTTCTTTTAAGACAAGCCTATTTTTAATAGCTCTATGAAGGAAAAACCGTCTTTTTCCTTTGTAGGATCTTTCAGATTTCATCAAATCTGGGGTGAAATAATTTAAAAATTTTATTCTATACTATTTTAGATCTAATATCTGTTAGATCTAATTTTATTATCTGATATTTAAAATCTAAAATTAAATCTAAAAGTATGAGAAGTATAGACATACCTCAAGGGTAATCTGATTATCCTGTAGATGATCTTAGCACAATCCGAGGTTCTGATGTAGCCACCAAGTACCTGATCTCTACCGATATCCACTCAGGTAGGGCCTAGAACATCTTCTCCTCGTGAATGTATGCTTCAAAAATTAGATCTCTATCTGATTTGGAAGTACTTCAGAACTCCTTCTAAAGTTGGAGCAGCAGCCTGTCGAAGATGTCCTGCAGCCTTCCTATTCCAGGCGTCACCACGCCTTTTTCTTGCACCAGATGAACGTCCAACTTCTTGGACGTGAAGAGGGGAGATAGGAGAGTAGGGAGGACATAGAGAAGAAGGGAGGGGG
Source organism: Elaeis guineensis (assembly GCF_000442705.2). Lineage (NCBI taxonomy): Eukaryota > Viridiplantae > Streptophyta > Magnoliopsida > Arecales > Arecaceae > Elaeis > Elaeis guineensis. The sequence continues at coordinate 43,866,417 of NC_025994.2, forward strand.
TCGCAGCTATGATGGTTTTTCACAAAAACTTAAAACCCTAGGCGCAGATAGGGTTTATATAGACCATGCTGTGCTGCGCAGTGCCACATCATTCGACCAATCAAAAAATTCTAATAAATTTTGAAAAAATTTTGATTGATGGAATGATGTCATCTGATTACATCGAATAAGAACCCCCACCCTCTCTCCTATGTTGGCACCAACTTTGGATAAGCACAAGCAAGGTGGCGCCTAAGAGTCCATGTTGATCAAGACACCTTCCATCCTTATCCACTTGGGGCGTCCACTTTAATCCAATTGGGCTCACGCCATAATCTGATTATGGTGCCCAATTCAATATGAATTTGGCATATGGACACTCCACAAAAATCCTTCAATGAGCTCTCTTCAGTTTAAGACCCATATGTCAATATTTGACAGATGTCCCAAAATGAAATTGGCAGGTGAGAGGAATTAGCAGGTGCTTGACTTAAATTCATCTCATGAATTAAGACAAGCCTTTTCTGAGCTGGACAAGCTTCATTCAGATTGAGAGAAACCTTTTCAAGGTTCTCTGGATGAGTCAAATCATATTTGGCTCAGTAGAGACAGAAAAGATTACACGAGGAGAAAGTTAGGCTCAATCATGTACTAGCACGATTTCCTTGAACCTAATTGAAACTTATCCAAATAATTAGGTTAGCCCAATTGATGACATCCAGACCCTAACCCTTATTTGTGTGACCCAGTTAGGTTCAATTCCATATGGTAATGAGACATGTCGTGATCTCATCATCGACATCATCGAAACTCTTTTCGATGGATCAGAACTCTTCTGGTTCAGACAATTAGAATGATCGATCATCAAGATCATTCTAATTGCTCTCAAAATCTACCAGTGACACCTAGCAGTATATGGTGGCAACCCATCAGAACTGAAGATGAACCTCTCGGTGCATCTACCTGTTTGATTGAGTTCCTCTATCATGAGTCCCGGCTGAATTAGGGTTAAGGTGAACTCGTCAAACCCAACATCAGTCATATGAATTAATCGATCGATCTGAGTTCGATGTGAAACTCCAAGGGAAAACTCTTTTTGATTATTTCACTCTGCCATGGCCATGGGCTTAAGGACTCGATCTTTCGATCATCATAGGACTACTCCTCTCATCTACCGAGGTTGATAGATCCCATCTTAGTGCGACCTAGTTCCTATAATAAATATGCTACAGCCAACATACACCTCAAGGTTCCAAATGGCTAGGAGACCGAGTTATGGTGTAGTCAAACTATAACACACTCAAGGTGAACTGTCGATGTACCTCAGGTCAAAGAACTAGATACACAACTGCAGCATCGAGCAAGTCATCGACGAGAAGGTAGACTTTTTTATGACTGCTTGATATAGTCACGCTCAGTACTCTCGTTCACAATGAATACCTGTACTCTCACTCCGGTGTCTCCACACCGTAGACTCAAGACACATCTATCCTAAGAAAGTGATCATACACCAACCTTCTGGATCGATCACCATCCTCATGATGATCCTATGGTCAGGAGCTGTTTATGAGTTAGTTGTGTAAATTCATGCCTTAAATTTTCAACACTTGAAAATATGAATTGACATTCCTACTAACTCAAAGGATGTATCACAGACATAATGTACACAATGTAATAGAAGAATAACCTATTTATTGATTTATAGTCAAAATTATAAATTTGCCCTTAGATTTGTATAGGAATGTGTCAGCCAATCTGGCATCTAGAGCACACATCTAATAAACTCCCACTTGACTTAATGCCAATTGGCTACATATCTAAGTCCCATCTTCTCAAGGTGAGCTTCGATCTTTTGCTAGCCTAATGGCTTTGTCAGTGGGTCTGCCACATTGTCTGTGGAGTTGACTCTCTTAACCTCGACATAACCCTTTTCGAGGTAATCATAGATCAGATGGAATTGCCGCTCGATGTGCTTGGACTTCTGGTGAGACCTTGGCTCCTTAGCTAGGGCTATGGCGCCATTATTGTCGCAGTAAAGAGGGATGGCATCCGATGACATCACTCCAAGCTCCGCGGCAAACTTCTTGTACCACAATGCCTCTTTCACAGCTTTCGATGCAGCAATATACTCTGCCTCCATGGTGGAATCAGCAATCACCGTCTGCTTGGAACTCTTCCAGCTAACTGCACCACCATTGCAAATGAACAGACTCCCAGATGTCGACTTTCGATCATCTATATCAGATATAAAGTCTGAGTCTGTATATCCCTGAATCTGAAGTTCTCCATTCTTAAAGACTAGAAATATATCCTTAGTCCTTCTCAAGTACTTAAGGATACATTTCACAGAAGTCCAGTGCTCTTCACCTAGATTCGACTGATATCTGCTTGTGACACTCACAGCATGGTCTATATCAAATCGTGTACATAGCATGGCATACATGAGGCTCCCTATTGCCGAAGCATAAGAGATTTTGCTCATGGGTTCAATCTCCTCAGGTATGCTAGGGTACATCTTCTTGGAGAGATGAATGCCATGTCTAAAAGGTACTAAACCTCTTTTGGAGCTTTTCATGCTAAACATTTTTAGCACCTCCTCTATGTACATCTTCTGTGAAAGTCCAAGCACCTATTTGGTCTATCTCTATAGACCTTAATACCCAGTATAAAGGATGCCTCTTCTAGATCTTTCATAGAGAACTCCTTAGACAACCATACTTTGACTGAGGTCAACATAAGAATGTCATTCCCAATTAGGAGGATGTCATCTACATACAATACGAGGAAGACAACCGCACTTCCACTGACCTTTTTGAACACACATGGTTCCTCCTCATTCTTGATGAAAAAAATATTTTGATCACATCATTGAAACGAGTATTCCAACTTCGAGATGCTTGCTTAAGTCTATAAATGGACCTTTGCAACTTGCAGATCCTGTGATCATCATCACTGGATGTGAAATCAAGTGGTTGTTCCATATAGATATCTTCCTCAAGATATCCATTTAAGAATACCGTTTTCACATCCATCTGCCATATTTCATAATCGAAATAGGCTACAACAGCAAGCAATGTGCGGATGAATTTTAGCATGGCTACGGACGAGAAGGTATCCTGATAGTCAATGCCTTCACGCTGACTATAACCTTTCACTACGAGCCCAGCCTTGAATGTCTCTACATTCCCATCTGCACCTATTTTTCTCTTGAAGATCCATTTATACCCAATAGGTACAATACCTTCAGGTGGATCTACCAAGGTCCAGACCTGGTTTGAGTGTATCGAGTCAATTTTTGATCTCATTGCCTCTAACCATTTCTCAGAGTCGATATCTGATATTGCCTCATCATAGGTCTTGGGATCATCACCATGAACCCCATTTTCTGTGAGGAATATTTTCTCTACATCCTCTTGTATGGTACCTAAGTACCTTTCAGGAGGACGGAAAATCCTAGTCGATCTATGAGGTAGAAGAGGTTGTGTTAGGACTGGTTTTAATTGATTTGGTTCCTCAGGTTCTTTAGCTCGTTGCTCTTGGGAGACATTCTCCTTGAGCTTAATTATTCTTCTGATGCCACCATCTTGAATAAACTATTTTTCAAAAAAAATAGCATTTCGACTCACAATCACATTGTGGTCTTCCAGAATATAAAAATAGTATCTTAATGACTCTTTATGATATCCTATGAATCGAGCTCTAAAAGATCTGAACTCTAACTGGTCCGTCTGCTGTCTCTTGACATGAGCCAGACAACCTCAAATTTTGAGATGATTCAGACTTGGCTTCTTATCATGCCATACCTCATACGGTGTGGTAGGAACGATTTTAGAGGGAACCCTACATAAATTGCTGTCATGAGATAATATCCTCAAAGAAATTCAGGGAGATCCGTGAAACTCATCATGGAATTGATTATATCTAATAGGATCTAGTTTCTCCATTCTGAAACTCCGTTGAGTTAAGACGTTCCAGGTGGAGTCCATTGAGAGACTATACCATTGTCCTTAAGATAGTCTAGAAACTCCCAACTAAGATATTCACCTCCTCAATCTGATCGAAGAACCTTAGTGGACTTTCCTGTTTATTTTTCTACCTCATGTCTGAATTCTTTGAACCTTTCAAAAGCTTCAGACTTGTATTTCATTAGAAATACATACCCGTACCTAGACATATCATCGGTAAAGGTAATGAAGTAGATGTAGTTGCCTTTAGCCGGCACATCAAATGGGTCGCACACATCCATATGTACTAGGGCAAGTAGGTCTGTGGCCCTTTCCCCATGTCTCACAAAAGGAAGCTTGGTCATTTTGCCTTGAAGGCATGATTCACAAACTAGATATGACTCGAAAGTCAACGGACTCAATAGTCCGAATTTCTCCAATTTGTTAACCCTGTCTTCCGCTATATGACCTAGCCATAGGTGCCACAGATACCTATTATTTAGACTATCTCTAGGCCTTTTAATTCTTATGGCATTCACATTTTGCTCGATATTAAATACAGATACATCAAAATGTAACTGATAGAGATCGTTAATAACAAAACCATTTGCAACTTTATTATTTTCATAAAAAATGTTACAATGATCCTTATGAAAGCTAATCACATAGCCTTCTTGTGCTAAACATGAAATAGAAATCAAATTTCTGCTTGCTGCAAGCACATAATAACAGTCTCTTAAAACTAAATCTAATCCTAAAGTTAATCGCAGAGGATAGGTTTCCACGGCCACAGCAGTAACTCTTGCTCCGTTCCTGATGCGTAGGATCATCTCTCCATCCCTCAACCTCCTGCTCTCCTCAAGACCCTGCATAGAAGTGCACAAATAAGCACTATAACCAGAGTCAAGCACCCAACTGGATGTAGAAGAAACTGTAAGGTTAGATTCTAAAATGAGCATACCTCCAGAAGAACCATCCTTCTTGTTCTTTAGGGTGGCCAGGTATTGAGGACAGTTCCATTTTCAATGATCGTCTGATTGGCAGTGGAAATATTTTTCCTTATCATATTGCCTTCTTCTTCGGTTCTGTCTTTTTCTTCTTGCCATCCACCTTCTGCTTCTTCACAGACTTCTTTTTCTTTCCAAAAGACTTTCTCTTAGAAGAAGTCTGCTCTACAGTAAGAACTGAGCCTTTTGAACCCTTCATAGAAAGGTCAGCCGTAACCAGCATGTTCATTAACTCGATCAAGGTACACTGCATCTTATGCATATAGAAGTTCATGATGAACTGATCATATGCATCGGACAAGGACTGAATGATCACATCAATCTGAAAATTTTTGTCTAAGATGATATCGAGCTTTTCAAACTCCTCAAGATCTTTGATCATTATCAAACAATGATCTTGGACTGACTGCCCATCACGTATTTTGGCCTTAAAAAGTCTTTGATAGACTTGATACTTGGCCGTGCGACTCGTTCACCAAACAACTCTTCCAGGTGAGCTAACATATGACGGGTAGTCAAAATATTCTCATGCTGGTGCTGCAAGTCATCAGACATTGCACCCAATATGTAGTACCTTGCTTTATTATCATCATCCATCCACTTTTTCAGAGATACTCTCTGTTCAGCAGTCGGACGTGCTGACATGGCAGGTGGGTCCCTATCCATGACATGAGTCAATTTTTCAGAATCCAGAATAATTCTGTAGTTCCTCAGCCAATCTTTGAAATTGGGTCTAGTCAATCTATGGGTGTCTAGTATTTTGGTTAGAGGGTTTGAGGCAGACATATTTTCTGTAGAGAGTCAAAAGTTTCTAGTTAGATTTTGTAATCAGACTTAACCAATTTGTTAAGAGATTTTATTTTTAAACAAATTAGGCTCTCACTATTTTCTCAGATCCCTACACTCCCTAGGTAGAGATGTGAAAATCTCCATGATCAGTGATTTCTAGTGGGTGGTGCGGTCTCACCAACTAGCTCATCACCTCACCTAATAGTTATTGGTGATGGGTCAACCGATGAGTGGACAACTCTTATCCAATGATTCTCTAATCATGGTGCATCCAAAACTTGATCTCAATTCATGAAGCTCATCGTGTCCGGAATATTGCTCCAATCCTTAGTTAAATCTGTGGGAAAAATTTAGTGCAGGGGTAAAATGATAATTTTAAATTTTTTTCAAAATCACTACTTTACAGTAAAAAATATTAATTAATCTAATTAATTAATAAAAATTTATCCTACACTAGGATCTAAATATGATATATAGCTTGCATGCATTTAAATTTGAAATTCGAATTTGAACAGTAAACACTTTACTATAATGTGTTCAGAACATAATACCTTTGTGCGGGTAGTAGATCACCACAATCTGATCACCATCGAAAGAGTCTGATCATTGTGATATAGCCACACAGTATGTCTGGCCTCTACAGATCATCCACACGAAGTTCCCGATCTGATCGACTCCTCACGAGTGCTATCTCGTTGTAGAGCCCTTTCGACGGCCGATGCTGATCGAACTCCTTCGATCGATGTCTGTCGATTCTTCAGATACTCTGAATCATCAGCAGACGTGCTTGAGAGGATGTTGAAGATCTTCCTAAAATTTGGTGGGCTCACGATACTCGTAGCTCACCTTCTCACTTCCCAAACTCCAGGCTAAAACCCTGAAGAACTCATTGAAACCCTGCGCACACTTTTTCTTTCTTTTCTTTCTTTTTCTCTCGAAAGGATATAGACCTTCACCTTGCACACAAGGATTCCTCACATCCAGATTTTCTCTCCAAAATTTTTTTTCACATGCCCCACTCTTCTCCTCCTTTTAAAACAATGTCAAATATCTTATCCACGTGAGAGGATAAAGATGAGTAATTGCACATTTGAATTCAAATCAAATTTTGAATTCAAATAGAAACCAATTTATCCCTATCCACTAAGGGCGTGAGAAGAGGAGGGCGTGGCTTAATTTGTGCATGAGTGAGAAATATTTTCTCATGTAATAAATGAGGCGCTAAAAGAGGATAAGGTCAAGGTACTAAGATTGGTTGCTCATTCAAATTCAAACTTTGTTTTGAATTTGAATGGCCAACCAATCATCCTTATCCACTCATTTGGCACATTTAAGTAGGGAATGAGGAGGGCTTTGCATAAGGAAAAATTTATGAGAACTTCCTTCTCGTGAATTCAAATGGGCGCAGTGGAAGTGAGGTGGCGCAGAGAGAATGGGTCAAGGTGGTTTCATTATTTAAACCAACCTAATTGAACCAAATAAGTTAGGCCCAATTAGACTAATTTAAATCCAACTAAATTAGATTTAATTAGGCTCAATAAAATCTTAATCAAATCAAAAATTGATTAAGCCCAACCCCTGATCAAATCAGGGACCAAACCATCTCGACGATTAGGTCAACTCTTAACCTAATCGGGTCAAACCCAACTGAATCCAATTCAATTGGACTTGATCTAAAAATAATTACTCAATCAAATTGAGTTAATTAGTGATCAAATCACTAATTAAACCTCTCATAAATATTGATTTCAAATTCAATGGGTAATCGAGCATCAGAATTCATCGATATGTAACCCTGATCGAAGAGTCCCAAACCAGTGGGACTCTTGACCCCGGTATCCAAAATGTGTGGGACTCGTGATCAGAGAATCCTGATTCTCGATCACAAAATTCCAGACATGTAGGACTCATAGTCCATGAGCATTAGAACTCTTCATCAGCCATCAGATCAGATAGGAACCTCTAATGTGTGTGACCCTGCAGGTTCGAACCTAAGCCGGTAGCACAGGAACCAATTCTTGTACTAATCGAAGTGACCATCTAGCAATGGTACCCAATGATCGGATAGGCCGAATAGTCACAATCGCAACACTCAGAACCTACGTGAATATGGTTACTGTACAATTCATCCTTTTGACCTCTGTGTTTAGGATGACTCAGGGTTAAACTGTCAACCCTGATTAGATCATCCGAATTGTGCTCAACTCAAACAGTCCTGTGACTCCTCACAAAGTCTACCCTGGCCAAGGTTTTACTAAATTGAAACATGACTGTACACAGCTCCTGAATTGGAGTGGTCAAACCCATCTTGACACACGCACCGACAAGTCAAGTACTTGACTACACCCAGCAGCCTTCCGTCACTGAATTAGAAATTCGGGTAGTCCAGTGCCTAAGTGCAATGAGTTGTTTGCAAGTCACCGTGGCAGTCTCAGATCGGAGGGACATTTATATCCATATTCCATCGAAGCAAATCTTGACAGCAGAAATAGCTTCAGAGTCGGTCACGTTCAGTGCAGATGTACCCTTACATCTCACCTGTATGCCATACCAGTGTCTCCACACTCATTGGTTAAGAGGACAACCAACCTATATGGCACACAACGACCTATGCTTGATAAACGTTGTCGTCCTTGGTAACAACGTATCATTTGATCATGAATAGATTTAAGGACTAAATGACAAATCCTCCTTTGTTGAGTCTAAATAGTCCTAAGGACTTCACCACAACATAGGAGTTCATTAGAAGATGAAATATTTTGTGATAAAAAATATCAAAATAATTTTTATTAATTCATAATTCATGTACATAAACAAAAATGAGCACAACCGTCAACAGGCTGACGATTGACTTTGGAACACTATTTCAAACAAAATCAGACCCACCATTTGCATGAACTAGATTCCTGATTGAGTCCCTCACCATATCCAGAATATTGAGCCCAACTGATCCTCTAATTCATAGCATCCAATGCCTAATGGACATGGTTGCATCTTTCCGGTGCAACTGAGCCACTGTAACCAGCCGAGAACAATCAACCTCGGGAAGGGCCCGCACATCCATAATGGTGGAAGACCTAGACTTAATATTTTCTTAGGGAGATTTGATTTAGGTCTCATTAAACTTGACTTGACATAGTCATAACAATTATGACTAACCTAGTGGCATGGGTCAGCTCGAATTGTTAGCCACCTCAAATCAAAACTGGATCGACACATATGGCCAGGTAAGTGAGACCGATGGAAAGGATATGCCATTAACTCGATAAGAATGCATTCGAGTCGAGTAGCTCCCAATTAAAAATCAGTCGGTCGCATCTACCCAACTTAACTTAGACACCAAATTGTCGAACCAGAATCAATTGGGTTAGTGTACAATCCAGACTCTAACCACTGAGCCAAATTAGGTCTTAACTTGATCGAGTCATATCTAAATGTGATTCGACCTTGTCCCAGATTAATCCTATTAGGCTGGTCAATTATTAGCTTTCATGATCCCACCTAACCAACTTTTGATTCGGTTTGATCAATCGCTAGACTTAATTGAGCTACCCAAGTCCGAACCCAATTTTATGAAAATATCTTAGATCTAAAATTCTCAATTTTAGATCAAATTGATTTAATAAACTTAATTTATTAATTAAGTTTGGGTTTATAAATAAAATATATAAAATAAATCATAAGGTTTAAGGATCTAGGATTTTGCAGAAAAGTAAGTTTTGATTTCTGATTAAGGATGAACGCATGGCACTCCTACACGTCATAAGAACACCCCATTGAATGGGAAGAGAGGGTCTTAAAATCCTACTTCATTCTTATGACTGGACAGCCATGAGGAACACCTTAATCAGAAATATAAATTTAACTACAAAACTAGTTAGATCTAAATTTACATATCTCATATACAATTTAAGATCTAACTAATACATACTTTGCATACATCTCATGTATCAAAAATTGATCTAATTAACATGCTTTCAGATCTGATACATCACATGTAATATCTAAAAAATAAGATTTAAATTAAACTATTCAAAATTAAATCTATTCTAGATATGTTACTGGAACAATTCTACAACTAGTCTAGGCATGCAACAGATCAATTTTATGAAAAATTAAAATTTTATTTTTTATTTTTTGATCTAATTATAATATTTATAATATCAAAAAAATATAAAATAAATTAGATTTAATTTATATTTTAATCTCATTAAAATATAAAATTTAAGACTGTTCATAGATTCAACTAATCCTAGTCTAGTCATGCATCTCATACATGTTAGATCTTTTTAGATTTAATTTTAAATATTTTAATTTTAGATTCTATCATATCTGATATAATATTTAAAATCCTTTAATATCAGATAAATTAAAATTAAAATCAGATCTAAATTAGATCTGAAACTGAGCCATCAACCTGGCTCTGATACCAGTTGAAGGAAAAACAACCTTTTTCCTTTGTAAAATCTTCCAGATTTCATCAAATCTGAGATGGAATAATTTAAAAATTTTATTCTATGCTATTTTAAATCTAATATTTGTTAGATCTAATTTTATTATCTAATATTTAAAATCTAAAATTTAATCTAAAAGTATGAGAAGTATAGACATACCTCAAGGGTAATCTGATTACCCTATAGATGATCTCAGCACAGCTCGAGGTTCTGATGTAGCCACGCAAGCGCCAGGCCTCTATTGGTATCCACTCAGGTAGGACTTAGAATGTCTTCTCCTCACAAATCTATGCTCCAAAAATCAGATGTCTATCTGATTTGAAAGTGCTTCAGAACTCCTTCTGAAGTTGGAGCAGTAGCCTGTCGAAGATGTCCTACAACCTTCCTGTTCTAGGCATCACCACACCTTTTCCTTGCACCAGATGAATGTCCAACTTCTTGGACATGAATAGGAGAGATAGGAGAGTAGGGAGGATGTGGAGAAGAAGGGAGGGGGTGGCAGCTATGATGGTTTTTCATAAAAACTTAAAACCCTAGGCGCAAATAGGGTTTATATAGACCCTGCTGCGCTGCGCAGTGCCACATCATTCGACCAATCAAAAAATTTTAATAAATTTTGAAAAAATTTTGATTGATGGAGTGATATCATCTGATCATATCAGATAAGAACCTCCACTCTCTCTCCTATGTTGGTGCCAACTTTGGATAAGCACAAGCAAGGTGGCGCCCAAGAGTCCATGTTGGTCAAGATACCTTCCATCCTTATCCACTTGGGGTGCCCACTTTAATCCAATTGGGCTCACACCATAATCTAATTATGGTGCCCAATTCAATGAGGATTTAGTATGTGGACACTCTACAAAAATCTTTCAATGAGCTCTCTTCAGTATAAGACCCATATGTCAACATTTGATAGATGTCCTAAAATGAAATTGGCATGTGACAGGAATTAGCAGGTGCTTGTCTTAAATTCATGTCATGAATTAAGACAAGCCTTTTCTAAGCTAGACAAGCTTTATTTAGACTGAGAGAAATCTTTCCAAGGTTCTCTGGATGAGTCAAATCATATTTGGCTCAGTAGAGATAGAAAAGATTACACGAGGAGAAAGTTAGGCTCAATCGTGTGCTAGCACAATTTTCTTGAACCTAATTGGATCTTATCCAAATCAATTAGGTTAGCCCAATTGATGACATCCAGACCCTAACCCTTGTTTGTGTGATCCAGTTAGATTCAATTTCATATGGTAATGAGATATGTCGTGATCTCATCATCGACATCATCGAAACTCCTTTCGATTGACCAGAACTCTTCTGATTCAGATAATTAGAATGATCGATCATCAAGATCATTCTAATTACTCTCAAAATCCATCAGTGACACCTAGCAGTATATGGTGGCAACCCATTAGAACTGAAGATGAACCTCTCGGTGCAGCTACCTGTGTGATTGAGTTCCTCTATCATGAGTCCCGACTGAATTAGGGTTAAGGTGAACTCATCAAACCCAACATCAGTCATATGAATTAATCGATCGATCCGAGTTCAATGTGAAACTTCAATGAAAAACTTTTTTTGATTATTTCACTCTGCCATGGCCATGAGCTTAAGGACTCGATCTTTTGATCATCATAGGACTACTCCTCTCATCTACCGAGGTTGATAGATCCCATCTTGGTGCGACCTAGTTCCTACAATAAATATGCTACAACCAACATACACCTCAAGATTTCGAATGGCTAGGAGATCGAGTTATGGTGTAGTCAAACTATAACACACTCAAGGTAAACTATCGATGCACCTCAGATCAAAGAACTAGACACACAACTACAGCATCGAGCTAGTCATCGATGAGAAGGTAGATTTCCTTATGACTGCTCGATATGGTCACGCTCAGTATTCTCATTCTCAATGAATACCTGTACTCTCACTCTGATGTCTCCACATCGTAGACTCAAGACACATCTATCCTAAGGAAGCGATCGTACACCAACCTTCTGGATCGATCACCATCCTCGTGATGATCCTATGATCAGGAGCTATTTATGAGTTAGTTGTGTAAATTCACGCCTTAAATTTTCAACTCTTGAAAATATGAATTGACATTCCTACTAACTCAAAGGATGTATCACAGACACAATGTACACAATGTGATAGAAGAATAACCCATTTATTGATTTATAATCAAAATTATAAATTTGTCCTTAGATTTGTACAGGAATGTGTCAGCCAATCTGGCATCTAGGGCATACATCTAACACTCTAAGGGTTTAAGAGGTCCAGAAGAAGGTGGTCAGATCCAGTAGATGATTCTGAGAGGTTCAGACTTAGGTCTAGAAGAGGGTCTGATTGACTGATGGCTAGTCAAGTTCTAGGGATTGGAACTCTGAAGTAAGGTAAAGGAGGAGCACTGTTCTTGGCTCAACTTTCGTGTGGATCATTATTGGAGGGTAAATATTTGGATGCCTGGTGGAAGTTCTAGAATTAGAATTGAAATAAGCATTACAGATATTCTTATTATCTAAGATTAATTATGCTTTGATTCCTATAGTCAAGGGATTTTGGGTTCTAGGGTTTCGGTGTGCTAGGATGTTTTGAATAAAAATTTTAAACACCCAGCCCTTTCACTGCGCCACCAAAACCCAACACTCTGGAGATTTGATCCCTATACTGCTATGATCAAGGTCATCCATAATTGTTATGTAAGCTTTTGCATAGAAAAATTTTCGAACACACCTTGGTGATTCGATCAAATTGGATACTTTTCCTTCAGTTCCTATACTACCAACTTAGTATTCGAACCTATGGAGTCACATACAAAGTCAAGCAATATAGAAAAGAATTGACCTAATAACCATTTTGAAGTATGAGACTTGATTGAACAAATCAATTTACTTAATTAAGAATTAAATTATAGGTCATACAGAATTAAACACTGGCTATGTCTAGCTAGCATGGGACATAAGATGCAGGTTTAATTTTAGAGATGAGTTTGACCTAATCTATGAACCAAAGGATTTTGATAGATTGGATTCAAGTTCTAATTATTTTGGATCAGATCTGATTTAATTGGATCTAATTTAATTAAGACTAATTGGATTAGTTATTCAAGTTGGACTTGGACCTGAATCCTAATTAGATTAAGTTTAATAGCCTTTTAGAATTTAGCTCGAATTAGATTTGAATTAGATTTGAATTAGATTTGAATTAAACCCAAACCTAAACCAAATTGGATTTGGTGCACTAAGCCATGTTTCCCTAGGACTCTCTCTCTTTTGGGCCAACCAAAGAGGTGGTGCGGTACTGGTTTTCATGCCCCAACCCCTTGTGCATGCATGATGAGATGGGGGGGTGCAAGGTGGCGCCTCTCCTTCTGCCTTTGGGACTCCTTATGGATTAGGAAAGTTTGGATTTGATTCAAACTTGTAGAGTCCTAATCCATGAAGAGTATGATTAGGGTTTGGGCGTGAAAGAAAAATTCATCCAATCTGATCGGATTGTTAGGGTGCATCTGAAAATCTTTCTAATCTAAGGCTTGCATAACATTTATCTTTACCTTGATTTGTAGCAGAACAAGAATCAAAATTCTCAAAAAAACTCGAATCCGATGCCTCGCGAGGTCTGAACATACAGACCCTCTACTTTGTGCACACACCAATCTCCACAAGAAAGAGGGATGATCTTTTTTGTGCCAAATCTTCAGAAGGCAGCAAGAGAAGGAGGAGATCTTATCTCAAATGTGAACTTTCACACCAAGGAAAAGGACACCAAGAGGGAAGACGTGAAGAGTGGAGGACGTCCCATAAATCAGCACCCCCTTTTTTTGTTGTCGCACACAAGCCTCTCCCTTATCTCATGATGGTTTTTTGTTCATTGCACAAAGCAATCACTTGTTTTAACCATATAATAGGGTCCTCCCTTTAATAGATGAGGCATCCATTGAAGGAAAAACTGACTTTTTCCTTATAGGATATTCCAGATCTAATGAGATCTGGGGCAGAATATTTCAAAAATTATCCTATGATATTTTAGATCTAAGATCTATTAGATCTAATTTCTATTATTTGATATTAAATCTAAAATTAAATCTGAAAATATGAGGAATAGAGAAATACCTCTAGGGTAACTAGATTACCCTGTAGATGATCGCAGCAATACCTGAGGTTCTAAAATAGCCACACAGTCGTCTGGCCTCTACCGGTATCCACTTGAATAAGATCTAGATCATCCTCTCCTCAAAAATCTTTGCTCTAAAAATTAGATCTGGATCTGATCTGAAAGATCTTCAAAAGATCTTCAGAAGCTGGAGCAGCAGCTTCTCGACAAATCTCTACAGCCTTCTAATCAGGAAGCCACCATGCCTTGGACAAGCACCAGATGGATGCCCAACCTCTTGGACATGAAGAGGAGAGGGAGAGGAGTAGAGGGGGTATGGAGAAGTGGAGAGGATTCAGGCTTTTGCTGGTTATTTTGTAGAGTCTCTCAATCCTAGGCGCAGACAGGGTTTAAATAGACCCTGCTGTGCCATGCAGTGCCACATCATTCGATCCATCAAAAAATTTTAATTAATTCTGAAAAAATTTTGATTGGTGGAGTGATGTCATCTGATCATATAAGATAAGAGTCTCCACAATCCCTCGTACTGTTGGCACCAACATTGGATAAGCATAGTGAGATTTGCGCCCCACAGTCCAAGTTGATCAAGGGATCAGAGTTCTCATCTCATGGGACTCTATCCTTATCCACTTGGGGTGTATGCCCAATCTGAATATGGTACCCACTTTGAGGCCCAATTTAGTAGGTGGACATTCCACAAAAAAATCTTCAATGATCTCTTGCCAAGTGGCCTTCAGTCCAAGGTCCATGGGTCAACGTTTGACCAATGTCCTAAAATAGAAATGGCATGTGACAGGAATTAGCAGGTGTTGTCTTAAATTCATCTCATGAATTAAGACAAGTCCTTTCTGAGCTGGACTGGCTTTAATTAGACTGTGAGAAACCTTCTCAAGGTTCTCTGGGTGAGTCAAATCATATTTGACTTAGTTGAGATAGAAAAGATTATACGAGAGGAAAGTTAGGCTCAATCGTGTGCTAGCACGATTTTCTTGAACCTAATTGGATCTAATCCAAATTAATCAAACTAGGCTAGCTCAATTGATGACATCCTGATCCTAACTCTTGTTTGTGTGACCCAGTTAGGTTTATTTCCATATGGTAATGAGACATGTCATGATCTCATCATCGACATCATCGAAACTCCTATTGATGGACCAGAACTCTTCTGATTCAGACAATTAGAATGATCGATCATCAAGATCATTCTAATTGCTCCCAAAATCCACCAGTGACACTTAGCAGTATATGGTGGCAACCCATCAGAAATGAAGATGAACCTCTCAGTGCAGCTACCTGTGTGATTGAGTTCCTCTATCATGAGTCCTGACAGAATTAGGATTAAGGTGAACTCGTCAAACTCAATATCAGTCATATGAATCAATCGATTGATCCGAGTTCGATGTAAAACCCCAATAGAAAACTCTTTTCCATTATTTCACTCTGTCATGGCTATGGGCTTAAGGACTCGATCTTTCGATCATCATAGGACTATTCCTCTTATCTACCGAGGTTGATAGATCCCATCTTGGTGCAATCTGGTTCCTACAATGAATATGTTACAGCCAACATACACCTCAGGATTCTGAATGGTTAGGAGATCGAGTTATGGTGTAGTCAAACTATAACACACTCAAGGTGAACTGTCGATGTACCTCAGGTCAAAGAACTAGACACACAGCTGCAGCATCGAGCTAGTCATCGACGAGAAGGTAGACTTCCTTATGACTGCTCAAGATGGTCATGCTCAGTATTCTCATTCCTAACGAATATCTGTACTCTCACTTTGGTGTCTCCACACCGTAGACTCAAGATACATCTACTCTAAGAAAGCGATCGTACACCAACCTTTCGGATCGATCACCATCCTCGTAATGATCCTATGGTCAGAAGCTGTTTATGAGTTAGTTATGTAAATTCATGCCTTAAATTTTCAACTCTTGAAAATATGAATTAACATTTCTACTAACTCAAAGGATGTATCACAGGCATAATGTACACAATGTAATAGTAGAATAACCCTTTTATTCATTTATAGTCAAAATTATAAATTTGCCTTTACATTTGTACAGGAATGTGTCAGTCAATCTGGCATCTAGGGCACACATGTAACAAACTCCCACTTGACCTAATGCCAATTGGCTACATATCTAAGTCCCATCTTCTCAAGGTGGGCTTCGATCTTCTGCTGGCCTAATGGTTTTGTCAGTGGGTCGCCACATTGTCTATGGAGTCGACTCTCTTAACCTCGACATAACCTTTTTCGAGGTAATCACGGATCAGATGGAATCGTCGCTCGATATATTTGGACTTCTGGTGAGATCTTGACTCCTTAGCTAGGGCTATGGCACCATTATTGTCACAGTAAAGAGGGATGGCATCCGATGACATCACGCCAAGCTCTGCAGTAAACTTCTTGTACCAGAATGCCTCCTTCGCAGCTTCCGATGCAGTAATATACTTTGCCTCCATGGTGGAATCAGCAATCATCGTCTGCTTGAAACTCTTTCAGCTAACTGCACCACCATTGCAAATGAACAGACTTTCAGATGTCGACTTTCGATCATCTATATCAGACATAAAGTCTGAGTCTGTAAATCTCTAAATCTGGAGTTCTCCATTCTCAAAGACTAGAAACATATCCTTAGTCCTTCTCAAGTACTTAAGGATACATTTCATAGAAGTCCAGTGCTCTTCACCTGGATTTGACTGATATCTGCTTGTGACACTCACAGCATGGGCTATATTAGGTCGTGTACATAGCATGGCATACATGAGGCTTTCTATTGTCGAAGCATAATGGATCTTGCTCATGCGTTCAATCTCCTCAAGTGTGCTAGGGCACATCTTCTTGGAGAGATGAATGCCATGTCTAAAAGGTACTAAACCTCTTTTGGAGTTTTTCATGCTAAATTTTTTTAGCACCTCCTCTATGTACATCTTCTATGAGAGTCCCGGCATCCTATTTGGTCTATTTTTATAGACCTTAATACCCAGTATAAAGGATGCCACTCCTAGATCTTTCATAGAGAACTCCTTAGACAACCATATTTTGACTGAGATCAACATGAAAATATTATTTTCAATTAGGAGGATGTCATCTACGTACAGTACGAGGAAGACAATTGTGCTCCCACTGACCTTCTTGAACACACATGGTTCCTCCTCATTCTTGATGAAATCAAATATTTTGATCACATCATTGAAACGAGTATTCCAGCTCCGAGATGCTTGCTTAAGTCCATAAATGGATCTTTGCAGCTTGCAGATCTTGTGATCATCATCACTGGATGTGAAATCAAGTGGCTGTTCCATATAGATATCTTCATTAAGATATTCATTTAAGAATGCCGTTTTCACGTCCATCTGCCATATTTCATCATCGAAATAGGCTGCAATAGCAAGCAATGTGTGGATGGATTTTAGCATAGCTACGGGCAAAAAAGTATCCTGATAGTCAATGCCTTCGCGCTGACTATAACCCTTCGCTACGAGCCTAGCCTTGAATGTCTCCATATTTCCATCTACACCTATCTTTCTCTTGAAGATCCATTTACACCTAATAGGTACAATACCTTCAGGTGGATCTACCAAGGTCCAGACTTGGTTTGAGTGCATCAAGTCAATTTCTGATCTCATTGCCTCTAACCATTTCTCGAAGTTGATATCTGATATCGCCTCATCATAGGTCTTGGGGTCATCACCATGAGTTCCATTTTCCGTGAGGAATATTTCCTCTACTTCCTCTTGTATAGTACCTAAGTACCTTTCAAGAGGACGGAAAATCCTAGTCGATCTACGAGGTGGAAGAGGTTGTGTTAGGACTGGATCTAATTGATTGGGTTCCTCAAGTTCTTTAGCTCGTTGCTCTTGGGAGACATTCTCCTTGCGCTTAATTATTCTTCCGATGCCACCATCTTAAATAAACTATTTTTCAAGAAAAATAGTATGTCGATTTATAATCACATTGTGATCTTTCGGAATATAGAAATAGTATCCTAATGACTCTTTAGGATATCCTATGAATCGAGCTCTAAAAGATCTGAACTCTAACTTGTCCGCCTGCTGTCTCTTAACATGAGCCGGACAACCCCAAATTCTGAGATGACTCAAACTTGGCTTCTTACCATGCCATATCTCATACGGTATGGTAGGAACGGTTTTAGAAGAAACCCTATTCAATACATATATTGCTATCATGAGACAAAATCTCCAAAAAAACTTAAGGAGGTCCATGAAGCTCATCATGGAACAGACCATATCTAATAGGATCTGGTTCCTCCATTCTGAAACCCCATTGAGTTGTGGCATTCCAGGTGGAGTCCATTGAGAGACTATGCCATTATCCTTAAGATAGTCTAGAAACTCCCGACTAAGGTATTCACCTCTTCGATCTGATCGAAGAGCCCTAATGGGCTTTCCTGTTTGTTTTTCTACCTCATGTCTGAATTCTTTAAACTTTTCAAAAGCTTCAGACTTTTGTTTCATTAGAAACACATACTCGTACCTAGACATATCATCGGTGAAGGTAATGAAGTAGACATAGTTGCCTCTAGCCAACACATCAAATGGGCCACACACATCTATATGTACTAGGGCAAGTAGGTCTGTGGCCCTTTCCCCATGTCCTGTAAAAGGGAGCTTGATCATTTTACCTTGAAGGCATGATTCATAAACTGGATATGACTCGAAAGTCAATGGACTCAATAGTCCAAATTTTTTCAATTTGTTAACCCTGTCTTTCGCTATATGACCTAGTCTTAGGTGCCACAGATACCTATCATTTAGACTATCTCTAGGCCTTTTAATTTCCATGGCATTCATATTTTGCTCGATATGAAATACAGATACATCAATATGTAGCTGATAGAGACCATTAATAAGAAAATTATTTGTAACTTTATTATTTTCATAAAATATGTTACAATGGTTCTTATGAAAGCTAATCACATAGCCTTCTTGTGCTAAACATGAAACAAAAATCAAATTCCTGCTTGCTGTAGGCACATAATAACAATCTCTAAGAACTAAGTCTAATCCTAACGGTAATCACAGAGGATAGGTTCCCACGACCACAGCAGCAACTCTTGCTCCGTTCCCGACGTGTAGGATCATATCCCCATCCCTCAGCTTCCTGCTCTCCTCAAGACCCTACATAGAATTGCACAAATGAGCACTAGAACCAGAGTCAAGTACCCAACTGGATGCAGAAGAAACCATAAGATTAGATTCTATAACGAGCATTCCTCCAGAAGGACCATCCTTCTTGTTCTTCAGGGTGGCCAGGTACTAAGGACAGTTTCGCTTCCAATGACCGTCTGAATTGCAGTGGAAATATTTTTTTTCTCAGCAGCCTTCTTCTTCGGTTCCATCTTCTTCTTCTTCCCATCCACCTTCTACTTCTTCGCAGACGACTTCTTCTTTCCAAAAGACTTTCTCTTGGAAGAAGTTCGCTCCACAATAAGGACTGAGCCTTTTGAACCCTTCAAAGAAAGCTCAGCCGTAACCAACATGTTCATTAACTCAGCCAAGGTACACTGCATCTTATGCATATGGAAGTTCATGATGAACTGACCATATGCATCAGACAAGGACTGAAAGATCACATCAATTTGAAAATCTCTGTCTAAGATGACACCGAGCTTCTCAAGCTCTTCAATGTCCTTAATCATTGACAAACAATGATCTTGGACTAACTGCCCATCATGTATTTTAGCCTTAAAAAGTCTTTGGCAGACTTGATACTTGGCTGTGCGACTTTGTTCACCAAACAACTCTTGTAGGTGAGCCAACATTTGGTGGGTAGTCATAATGTTCTCATGCTGGCGTTTCAAGTCATCAGACATAGCACCCAACATGTAGTACCTGACTTTGTTATCGTCATCCATCCATTTTTTCAGAGATGCTCTCTATTCAGCAATCGGACGTGCTGAGATAGCAGGTGGGTCCTAGTCTAAGACATGAGTCAGTTTCTTAGAACCCAGAACAATTTTGTAGTTCCTCAACCAGTCCTTGAAATTAGGTCCAGTCAATCTGTGGGTGTCTAGTATTTTGGTCAGAAGGTTGGACGCAGACATGTTTCCTGTAGAGAGTCAAGAGTTTCTAATTAGATTTTGTAATCAAACTTAACCAATTTGTTTAGGAGTTTTATTTTTAAATAAATTAGGCTTCCACTATTTTTTCAGATCTCTAAACTCCCTAGGTAGAGATGTGAAAATCTCTGTGATTAGTGATTTCTAGTGGGTGGTGTGGTCTCACTGACTGGCTCACCACCTCACCTAACAGTTATTGATGATGAGTCAACTGATGAGTGGACAACTCTTGTCCAATGATTCTCTAATCATGGTGCACCCAAAACTTGATCTCTAATTCATGAAGCTCACCGTGCCCAGAATATTGCTCCAATCTTTAGTTAAGTCAGACCCACTATTTGCATGAATTAGATTCCTGATTGGGTCCCTCACCGTATCCGGAATATTGAGCACAACCCATCCTCTAATCCGTAGCATCCAATGCCTAATGGATATGGTTGCATCTTTTCGGTGCAACTGAGCCACTGTAACCAGTCGAGAATAATCAACCCCGAGAAGGGACCGCACATCCACAATGGTGGAAGTGAAGCAAAAATTCAGGGGCAAAATGATAATTTTAAAACTTTTTTAAAATTACTATTTTACAGTAGAATTATTAATTAATCTCATTAATTAATACTAATTAACCCTACACTAGGATCTAAATATGATACAACAGCATGTATTTAAATTTAAAATTTAAATTTGAAACAGTAAACTTTTTACTATACTGTATTCAGAACACATCACTTTTTGTGGGTAGTCGATCACTGCAATCTGATCACCATCGGGGGGCTCTGATCATCACGTCATAGCCACACTAGTGTCTGGCCTCTGTGGATCATCCACACGAACCTCCCGTCTGATCGATTCCTCACGAATGCTAGTTCATGATTTCATCCTTTTGATGGCTGATGTTGATCGAACTTCTTCGATCGATGTGTGCCGACTCTTTGGATGCTCCGGATCGTTTGCACAGTTGGTTGAGAGGTTGATGGATCTCTCCCTGAAATTTGGTGGACTCACGACACTCTTGGCACACCAATCTCACTTTCCGAACCCTAGGTAGAAACCCTAGGGTACACACCAAAAACCCTGCACCCACTTCTCTCTCCTTTTTCTCTCCTCTCGGTAAATTTTGAACACTTCAAAATTTTTCCAGAACCTCCCCACACCCCTTATCTCTTCTTTCTTTCTTTTCCCATGCCCCCTCCCTTTCTCATTTTATAAAATATCGCAAGAGATGTTGAAAGCGTGTGAGTGGATAAGAAGAGATGGTTGCTCACTTAAATTCAAATCAAATTTGAATTCAAGTATCAACCAATCTTATCCTCATCTATTTGTGCGAGAAAGAAGAGATGGCGTGGCCTTTTCTTTTGTGCATGGAGACTTTCACGAGAAACCATTTCTCATGTAGAATATGGGGTGCACAAAAGAGGATA
The DNA here is from genome assembly GCF_000442705.2 of Elaeis guineensis. Taxonomy (NCBI): domain Eukaryota; kingdom Viridiplantae; phylum Streptophyta; class Magnoliopsida; order Arecales; family Arecaceae; genus Elaeis; species Elaeis guineensis. Next base: position 43,888,213 of record NC_025994.2, read on the forward strand.
AGCTGGCACATGGTTATTTGATTATCCATTCAAATTCAAAATCCCTTTGAATTTGGATGGGTAACAAACCAAGTTAATCCAAATAATTGGCACACAGAAACATGGGCATGAGAGAACTTTGCGTGGGAGAAAATTCACGAAAAATTTCTTCTCATGAATTCAGATAGGCGCAAGGAAGTTGGATGGCGTAGGGAATTTAAAACAAGGTGGTTTGATTCAAATTGAGCCAACCTAATTAAAATAGGTTAAGCACAATTAGACCAGATTAAACCCAACACAATTATGCTTAATTAGGCTCAATAAAATCCTAATCAAATCAGGAATTAACTAAACCTAACCCCTGATCAAATCAGGAACTAAGCCACCTTAGCGATTAGATCAACACTTAACCTAATCGGGTCAATCCAAACTGAATCCAATTCAATTAGACTTGATCTAAAAATAATTACTTAATCAAATTGAGTTAATTAGCGATCAAATCACTAATTAAACCTCTCATAAATATTGAGTCCAAATTTGATGGGCAATTAGGCATCAGAGACCATCGATATGAAATCCTGATCAAAGAGTTCAAATTTCAAATTCAAAATTTGAAATTCAAAATTTTGACCCCGGTACCCAAAATGTGTGAAACTCATAATCAGAGAATCCTAATTCTCAATCATAGAGTCTCAGACACATAAGACTTATAATCAGCCATCAGATCAGAAAAAAACTTCTAATGTGTGTGACCCCGCAGGTTCAAACCTAAGCCGATAGCACAGGAACCAATTCCTGTACTAATCGAAGTGACCATCTAGCAATAGTACCTGATGATCGGATAGGTCGAATAGTCACAATCGCAACATTCAGAACCTACGTGAATATGGTTACCGTATAATTCATCTCTTTTGACCCCTATGTTTAGGACGACTCAGGGTTAAACTGTCAACCCTGATGAGATCATCCGAATCGTGCTCAATTCAATTAGTCCTGTGACTCCTCACTAGGACTACCCTGGCCAAGATTTTGCTAAATTAAAACACGACTGTACACAGCTCCTAAACTGGAGTGGTCAATCCCATTTTGACACAGCATCGATAAGTCAAGTACTTGACTACACCCAGCAGCCTTCCGTCACTGAATTAGAAATTCAGGTAGTCCAGTGCCTAAGTGCAATGAGTTGCTTGCAAGTCACCATGGCGGTATCAGGTCGGAGGGACATTTATACCCATATCCCATCGGAGCAAATCTTGACAGCAGAAATAGCTCCAGAGTTGATCACATTCAGTGCAGATGTACTATTACATCTCACCTGTATGCCATACCAGTATCTCCACACTCCTTGGTTATGAGGACAACCAACCCATATGGCACACAACGACCTATGCTCAATAAATGTTGTCGTTCTTGGTAACAACATATCATTTGGTCGCGAACAGGTTTAAGGACTAAGCGACAAATCCTCCTTTGTCGAGTCTAAATAGTCCTAAGGACTTCACCACAACATAGGAGTTCATTAGAAGATGAAACATTTGTGATGAACAAATATCAAAATAATTTTTATTTATTTATAATTCATGTACTAATACAAAAGGAGCACAACCGTCAACAGGCTGATGATTGACTTTGGGACACTATTCCCAACAATCTCCCACTTGGCCTAAAGCCAATCGGTGCAGTATCTAATACCCATCTTCGACTTGTAGTCGTTGAACTCCTTCACCGCAATGGCTTTAGTGAATAGGTCGGTCAGGTTCTCCTTCCCGTCGATCTTCTGAAGGTCGACATCACCTCGATCCACGATCTACCGGATGAGATGGTAGCGGCGTAGAATATGCTTCGTCCGCTGGTGTGCCTTCGGTTCCTTCGCCTGAGCAATGGCTCCAGAGCTGTCACAGTAAAGCAAAACTGGACTAACAAGGGAGGGAGCTACTCCGAGCTCGGTGATGAATTTCCTCAGCCACACCGCTTCTTTGGCAGCATCTGATGCAGCAATATACTTTGCCTCGCATACTGAATCAGCACAGTGTGCCGCTTGAAACTCTTCCAGCAGACAGCCCCACCATTAAGGGTAAAAAAAATCCTGACACACTCTTGCTATCATCGCGATCAGACTGGAAACTAGAGTCTGTAAACCCTATAAGTCTCAAGTCCGATTCACCATATACAAGCCACTGGTCTTTAGTATTTCTTAAATACTTCAGGATGGTTTTAACAACCTTCCAGTGATTCTCCCCTGGATCAGATTGGTATCTACTCACTACCCCTAGTGAGTATGCCACATCTGGTCGTGTACATGTCATGGCGTACATGATAGATCCCACTGCCGAAGCATATGGAATCCTACCCATACGCTCTCTCTCTTGAGGTGTTGTCGGACAATCTCTTTTCGAGAGAGAAATTCCATGGCCTATCCGTAGATAGCCTTTCTTGGAATTCTCCATGCTGAACCTTTTCAGTATAGTATCAATGTACCTGGACTGGGATAAGCCAAGCAACCTTTTGGATCTATCCCTATAGATCCTCATCCCTAGGATGTAGGAAGCTTCTCCCAGATCCTTCATGGAGAACTGTGACGATAGCCAAATCTTTATTCCCTGTAATGCAGGGACATCATTCCCGATTAAGAGAATGTCATCCACATACAATACAAAAAATACTACTACTGGACCATTAGCCCACTTATAAATGCAGGGCTCTTCTCCATTCTTAACGAAGCCATACGTTTTGATCGTCCTATCAAAATATATGTTCCAACTCCGAGATGCCTGCTTAAGTCCATAAATGGACCTTTGTAGCTTGCATACCTTAGACTCATCTGTGGATGTAAACCCTTCAGGTTGTATCATATACACCTCTTCGTCCAGCTCTCCATTTAGGAAAGCTGTCTTCACATCCATCTGCCAGATTTCATAGTCTAGATGGGCAGCTATCGCAAGTATAATCCGAATGGATTTGAGCATTGCCACAGGAGAAAATATCTCATCATAGTCTATACCATAACGTTGATGGTATCCCTTGGCAACCAGACGGGCTTTATAGGTCTCCACCTTTCCGTCTGCGCCCCTCTTCCTCTTGAAGACCCACTTACACCCTATGGGTTTCACTCCTTCAGGTGAGTCAACCAATATCCACACATCGTTGACCTTCATGGACTCCATTTCGGATTTCATGGCCTCTAGCCATTTCTCAGAGTCAGGTCTCTGCATTGCATCCATGTAGGAGATCGGATCCTCATCATTTTCATCAAGTTCGACAGGATCGCCATCCCGGATGAAGAAACCATAGTATCTGTCCGGTTGATGTAGTACTCTACCAGACCGCCTTAAGGGTGCATAATCAATGGGCTCCGGATCTGATCTAATCAAATCCGGTTCAGGTTCAGTAACATGTGTCGGATTTTTCACCTGTCGAACTTCGTCAAGTTCGACCTTAGAGGCAACAGTTCCTTCACTAAGGAACTTCTTTTCTAAAAAGATTGCCTTAAGGCTGACAAATACCTTTTGCTCATCAGCAAGATAGAAATAATACCCTTTGATCTCTTTTGCGTACCCTATAAAATTACACTTGTCAGACCTAGGTCCAAGCTTGTCTGTATTAAATGTTTAACATAAGTCGGACACCCCCAAACCCTAAGATGTGAGAGTACTGGCTTACGTCCTATCCATATCTCATATGGCGTTTTGGCTACAGACTTACTCGAAACTCTATTTAGAAGGTAACAAGCCGATTCGAGCGCATATCTCCAGAGGGAGATCGGCAGACCAGCAAACCCCATCATGAATTGAACCATGTCCAATAAGATCCGATTCCTCCTTTCAGACACACCATTATGCTGTGGTATTCCAGGAGGAGTCCATTGAGAGAGAATCCCATTCTCCCCTAGATATGTCAGAAACTCATTGGAAAGGTATTCACCTCCTCGATCAGATCGAAGAATTTTAATACACTTCCCAGTTTATTTTTCTACCTCATTTCAAAATAGTTTGAATATTTCAAACGACTCCGACTTATGCTTCATTAAGTAGACATACCCATACCTCGATAGGTCGTCTGTGAAGGTTATGAAGTAGAAATATCCATCTCTTGCACTTGAGCTCATAGGTCCACATACATCAGAATGTACCAGACCCAAGAGTTCACTGGCTCGCTCACCTTTTTCAGTAAAGATGACTTGATCATCTTTTCAAGAAGACAAGACTCACAGGTTGGAAGTGATTCACAATCACCAAGTTCAAGAATTCCTTCTTGAGCCAACCTGTTTATCCTATTCTTATTGATATGACCTAGCCTACAGTGCCAAAGGTTGACTTCTGATACATTATCTATTCTAGGGCATTTACCGAAGTTTTGAACCACATTAACAGGCTGTGATAGTAAGTAAATTTTATTATTTAATTATCCAACAAACATTGTAACACCATTCAAAATGATATTGCAAATATTTTTTTTATTAAAAAATCATAACCGTACATGGCCAAAAGGCCTACAGAAATAATATTTAATAAAAAGCTTGGACAATAGTGACATTCACTCAGAATTATATTACGAGAATTGATTACAAGACTCATATTCCTAAAGCTAGAACTGAAACTTTGCTTCCATCTCCAACATTCAGGAACCTCTCGCCTTCATCAAATCTCCTACTGACCTGCAGACCCTACATCGAATTACAAATATGATAAGGGCTTTCGGTATCCAATACCCAAGCAGTAGTATCACAAATGGAAAAGTTGTAAGGAGTTATCATATAATTACCTTGCTTCTTCTTCAGCCTGTTCAGGTGTAGGGAGGCTATGTATTGAGGACAGTTCCTCTTCCAATGCCCCTGCTTCTTGCAAAAGAAGTACTCCGCCTGGCTCTGGTCGGGCTTGTGCTTCTTAGTCTGACCCTGTGCAACCGTCCCAGCATGAGGTTGCACTTTCTTGTTCTTCTTCTTCTTGTTCTTCTTCCCCTTCCCAAAGGGGTCGACGACGAGAAGAAGACCCTCCCACTACATTCACCAACTCTTTATGGAGCTGGTGATCCTTCTCAAAGTTCTGCAGCAACCCCAACAACCCGTGGTAGTTTACTGCAGGCTTTGTCATTCGAAAATGAGTAAGGAATGGGAGGAAGGACTTGGGCAAGGAATTAAGGATCGCATCCTTATCGAGCTACTCGTGCAGAGAAAAATCCAATTTGCTTAGGTGCTCAATCATCTCGATCATGTACAGTACATGATCAGTGACTGAGGCCCCATCCCTTATCCGAGCATTGAAAATAGCACAACTAGTTTGTGCCTTTCAATGTCGTCAGGCATGCCAAAGGAGTCGTTTAACATTTGAAGCATCTCCTATGGCTGGGCGTTCTCAAACCTGCGGCTGAACTCATCATTCATTGCTGCCAGCATAATACATCAGACAATAGTGCAGTCATTGAGCTACTTTTGGTAAGTGTCTCTGATCGCCTTACTAGCGTTCGGAGCTGGCTCCTCAGGTGCTGGATCCGTTACTACATAAAGGATCCGCTCATGTTCAAGGATGATTTTTAATTTTCGATACCAGCTATCGAAATTAGGTCCCATGAGCTTGTCATTATCTAATAATGATCGGAGCGACAGGGTAGTGGCCATAGCTGTATAAAGGAAAATCAGACCTCTATTAGTTCATAAATTAATACTAAAGACTTGGACTTTAGTCTAAAGTTTGTTCCAATATTTTTACGAACTGGTAGCCTCAACCTCCAATTCGAAGAATTACTTTAATTCCTTAATGGGTACTAGAATCCACACAGACTACACACGAGCCCAACTTTGGTTGGTCAACCCATGTGCATCTATGGGTAGGTTCTTAACCAGTTGTTTCTCTAAACAACTTCTAGTAATTAATTTTTCCCCAGAACCTAATCAGTAGGCTTTGGCCTCCACTGAAAAGATCTGGTTAGGTCCAACCATTAACATGACTTAATTTGATAAATTAGACCAATAAATGATCAGGTCCGACTTTGGTCGGCCAACCTAACTACCATCAGAAAGACTCAACCAAATTATCATATTATGAATGATAATTCCATTAGCCAATGAGCACCAGCCTTTGGGCCTCCAATGATCATTGAACTAATGGACTCATATCACTCACTTAATGGGAGGCATTGACTTAGTTATCATTATAACTTAATCATTTTAGGGACCTAATAATTTTTGAAGATTTTATTAAAGGATAGTAGAGAAGAAATCATCCAGCCAATTTCAATCCTCCCACTGACTTCACCAAGTCAGATTAAAAAAAAATTTAATTAAAGCTGGCATTAGGAGCACCTAAATCAGTCACACTGATTTACCTAATGACATGGGTGAGCTCTAATCACCAAGTGATCTAATCAAAATCTAACTTACCAGATTGGCCAGGTAAGTGAGATCAGTGGTGGGGATTTGCCATTAACTCATCAATGATCGAATCAATGTGAGTAGCTCCCGCTTAAGAACCACTAGTCAAAACTGCCGAACTTACCTTAGACACCAACCGGTTCATTAGTTTTAATTTTGATCAACTTAGTAAATAAGGCTCCACCGTATACCCATGAATTAAGTCCATCTTGGTCTAGTTAAAGACATGGACCCATTCAACTACAACTATTGAAGTTGAGTCTAGAGTATCCTTGACCTAATCTAATTCAACATTTGATTAGATTTGACCAATTACTCTATTTAGTCTATTTTTAAGCTAACCTTAGGTCTAACCCAATTATGGACCTAATTCATCTAACTCATTGACCCACAAGTTTATGCAATTGTCTTAGGTCTTAATTCACAATTCTAGACCTACTAGACAATACTTAATTCTTTTAATTAAGTACTTGGGCTGATGGGTCAGGATCTGGCATTTCAAAAATAATTTTCAAATTTTAAAAGATTTTATTTTCTGTTCACCAAATGTGTTGACTCATTTCACAAACGGGTCAGCACAATTCATAAACAACAATCCTATTGCTCATTTCATAACAGAAAATAACTCAAAATAAATCATGAATTTTTTTTTAGATCTAATCTAACACATTCATGATAAATTTTATAATTAAGTCCTTTCGCTGCTTCATCGACATGGGATATAATTACATCGACACCCCTACCGCCATAGGAGACCCCATCGAATGGGAAGAGAGGGCCTTTAAACCCTATTTTTCTCCTATGATCGGACGGCCATGGCAACCAACCCAATTAGATTACTTACTGCTTGGATCAAGTATATCTAAATATACCAATTTCAAAATTTAAATTTTGAATTTCAAATTTTAGATTTCAAATTTCAAATTTTAAATTTCAAATTTGAGATTTCAATCAAATTTTGAATTTTGAATTTTCAATCTTTGAATTTTAAATTTTGATTTTTGAATTTCAAGTTTCAAATTTTGAATTTCAAATTTCAAATTTCAAATTTGAGATTTCAACCAAATTTCGAATTTCCAATCTTTGAATTTTAAATTTTAAATTTCAAATTTTGAATTTCAAATTTCAAATTTCAAATTTCAAATTTCAAACAAATTTTAAATTTTAAATTTCAAATTTCAAAATTCAAATTTCAAATTTTGAATTTCAAATTTGAACTTATAGATTACACCTTAATCTACGCATGCATATGTATATCATATTCTAGAACCATGCTCTGATACCATTTGAAGCAAAAATTCAGTGCAGGAGCAAAATGGTAATTTTAAAACTTTTTCAAAATTATTATTTTACAGCAAAATTATTAATTAATCTCATTAATTAATACTAATTAACCCTACACTAGGATCTAAATATGATATAACAGCATGCATTTAAATTTGAAATTCAAATTTGAAACAGTAAACTTTTTACTGTACTGTGTTCAGAACACATCACCTTTTGCGGGTAGTCGATCACTACAATCTGATCACCGTCGGAGGGCTTTGATCATCACGTCACAGCCACACTAGTGTCTGGCCTCTGTGGATCATCCACACGAAGCTCCCGTCTGATCAGTTCCTCACGAATGCTAGTTCGTGATTTCATCCTTTTGATGGCTGATGTTGATCGAACTCCTTCGATCGATGTGTGCCGACTCCTCGGATATTTTGGATCATCTGCATGATTGGTTGAGAGGCTGATGGATCTCTTCTTGAAATTTGATGGACCCACAACACTCGTGGCACACCAATCTCACTTCCTGAACCCTAGGTAGAAATCCCAGGGTACACACCAAAAACCCTGCGCCCACTTCTCTCTCCTTTTTCTCTCTTCTCGATAAATTTTGAACACTTCAAAATTTTTTCAAAACCTCCCCACACCCCTTATCTCTTCTTTCTTTCTTTTCCCATGCCCCCTCCCTTTCTCATTTTATAAAACATCGCAAGAGATGTTGAAAGCGTGTGAGTGGATAAGAAGAGGTGGTTGCTCACTTAAATTCAAATCAAATTTGAATTCAAGTGTCAACCAATCTTATCCTCATCCATTTGTGCAAGAAAGAAGAGATGGCATGGCTTTTTTTTTTGTGCACAGAGACTTTCACGAAAAACCATTTCTCGTGTGGAATATGGGGTGCACAAAAGAGGATAAGCTAGCGCATGGTTATTTGGTTATCCATTCAAATTCAAAACCCCTTTGAATTTGGATGGGTAACAAACCAAGTTAATCCAAATAATTGGTGCACAGAAACATGGGCATGAGAGAGCTTTGCATGGGAGAAAATTCATGAAAAAATTTCTTCTCGTGAATTCAAATGGGTGCAAGGAAGTTGGGTGGCGCAGGGAATTTAAAACAAGGTGGTTTGATTCAAATTGAGCCAACCCAATTAAAATAGGTTAAGCACAATTAGACCAGATTAAATCCAACATAATTAGGCTTAATTAGGCTCAATAAAATTCTAATCAAATCAGGAATTAACTAAACCTAACCCCTGATCAAATCAGGGACTAAGCCACCTTAGCGATTAGATCAACACTTAACCTAATCGGGTCAATCCAAACTGAATCCAATTCAATTGGACTTGATCTAAAAAATAATTACTCAATCAAATTGAGTTAATTAGTGATCAAATCACTAATTAAACCTCTCATAAATATTGAGTCCAAATTTGATGGGCAATTAGGCATCAGAGACCATCGATATGAAACCCTGATCAAAGAGTTCAAATTTCAAATTCAAAATTTGAAATTCAAAATTTTGACTCCAGTATCCAAAATATATGGAACTCATGATCAGAGAATCCTAATTCTCAATCATAGAGTTTCAGATACATAAGACTCATAATCAGCCATCAGATCAGAAAAGAACCTCTAATGTGTGTGACCCCACAGGTTCGAACCTAAGCTGGTAGCACAGGAACCAATTCCTGTACTAATCGAAGTGACCATCTAGCAATGGTACCCGACGATCGGATAGATCAAATAGTCACAATCGCAACATTCAGAACCTACATGAATATGGTTACCGTATAATTCATCCCTTTTGACCCCTGTGTTTAGGATGACTCAGGGTTAAACTGTCAACCCTGATGAGATCATCCAAATTGTGCTCAATTCAATTAGTCCTGTGACTCCTCTCTAGGACTACCCTGGCCAAGGTTTTGCTAAATTGAAATACGACTGTACACAGCTCCTAAACTGGAGTGGTCAATCCCATCTTGACACACGCACCGACAAGTCAAGTATTTGACTACACCCAGCAGCCTTCCGTCACTAAATTAGAAATTCAGGTAGTCCAGTGCCTAAGTGCAGTGAGTTGCTTGCAAGTCACCGTGGCACAACACAGGAGTTCATTAGAAGATGAAATATTTGTGATGAAAAAATACCAAAATAACTTTTATTTATTTATAATTATTGTTCCCTAGATTGATTTTGATGATTACAAAGCAGTTAAAGGGGTACTAATATTTCTCACTTGAAAAAGCCTTTTTTGCTCCTCAAGGGCAAAATGATAATTTTACCAAAATCTTGATTTGATGATATCAAATGATAGAACAAAAGATTTGTGATCCAATGATGAAAATTTTATTAATTTTGGACTTGTATGTTGAAAGATATGCATGATTGAAAATCATGAGTCGACCCATGAGTCGACTCATGGCACATGAGATGACTGGCACGCTGAATTTTCTGGCCGGCACAGACTTGGCAAATCCTGTGAGTCGACCCATGAGTCGACCCCCAAGGCATGAGTCGACTCATGAGTCGACCTCTGTGGGTCTTTTTGCCAGTTTTACAGAACAATGAATCCTGTTCTCTTCTGTGACGTTTTTCCACAGAGGTCGACCTATGAGTCGACCCCCAGGCGTGAGTCGACTCATGAGTCGACCCCTGTGACAGGATTTTTTCGCAACGGTTAGTTTTTAACCCATTTTAAGTACTTTTAATGCTCATTTAATGCTATCTAACGGCTCTTTTTTAGCCTAGAATGTTTTCCTCTATTTCTTAAAGCTATAAAAGGAACAAAAAGGTGAAAAACAAAGTAGAGAAAGAAAGAGATTTAAAGAGAATTCAAAAGAGAGAATTTGAAAAAGGGTTTCTCAAGCCAACTTTTCAGGCCTAATCAAGAGCTCATTCAAAGCTTTCAAGAAGCCTTCAATCCAAGCTCACCAACTCCTCAAGCGCCCAATCAAGTCTCCATCCACCTTGAGAAAATCCAAAAAGGGACTTCTTCTTTTAAGTAAAGTGTATTTAAAGTTATATTCGCTCATTGAAGGAGCTTTTCTTTGTGCTTAAGTGTGCTATAAATTGTTATACTCAGTTTGAGTGTTTGGTTTTGTTTTGGAAGGGTTCCAAAACAAGAGAAGGTTGATCCGAACCTTAAATCGGAGTGTATAGGGTTGGCTTGTACCCGAAAAACAAGTGAACTAGCTTGGGATAGCTAGAGTCGGAGTTTCCAACGTTTGTATTCCGGTTGAATACAAGATTAGTGGATTGGAATTCTCAAGTAGGAGCTTGGAGAGTGGATGTAGGTGCAAGGTTAGCACTGAACCACTATAAATCCTTTTGTTTGGTGTGTGTCTAATTGCTCTTCTTTATCCCTCCATTATTTTCTTGCATTGTTGCTCTTGCTTTTAGCCTTGAATTAATTATGCTCACTCTATCTATTTAGCTTTATCAAATATTTCTCATAAGTCATTAGTTAAGCTTAAAATTTTTAGAAACCCAATTCACCCCCCCTCTTGGGTTGCATAGCTGGGCAACAAGTGGTATCAGAGCCCGATGCTCTAGCCCTTCCTTGATCTAAACAATCAAAGAGCCAAAGATCTATGGCAACCCACGTCGGCACTTCTCTTGCCGAGGGGCAATCCACCAACCGACCTCCACTTTTCAATGGGTCTAATTACACCTATTGAAAAGCTCGGATGAAAATATTCATACAAGCACTCGACTATGATATGTGGAGTATCATAGTGAACGATCCTCACACACCCACTAAAATTATAGATGGTGAGGAATCAACCAAACTCAAGAAAGAATGGGATGAGGTTGATAAGAAGATGGCCCAATTAAATGCTAAAGCAATGAATGTTCTTTATTATGCTCTTGATGCAAACGAATTTAATCGTATTTCTACTTGCTCATCTGCTAAAGAAATATGGAATAGGTTAGAAGTAACCCATGAGGGAACCAATCAAGTAAAAGAGTCTAAAATAAACATGCTTGTGCATAAATATGAATTGTTCAAAATGGAGCATGATGAGTCCATAACTGGAATGTTTACTCGCTTTACTGATATTATTAATGGTTTAAAGAGTCTTGGTAAGTCCTATACTAACAGTGAGCTTGTAAGAAAGATTCTCAGGTCATTGCCAAGAACTTGGAAAGCCAAAGTGACTGCCATCCAAAAAGCCAAGGACTTGAACACTCTACCTCTAGAAGAGCTTCTTGGATCTTTGATGACTCATGAGCTAAGCATGAAGCAACATCAAGAGGAAGAAGTCAAAAAGAAAAGAACCATTGCCCTCAAATCCACAGCTCCACCAGATGAAGAAACTGATGACACTGAAGATGAAGAACAGGATGAAGAGATGGCACTCATCACCCGAAGATTTAAAAAATTTTTGAGAAAAAGGAAATAGGGGATGAGGAAGAGGCCATTCACAAAAGGGGAACAAAGCAAAGAAAAAGAGAAAGACCAACCCCTTATCTGCTACGAGTGCAAGAAGCTGGGATACTTCAAATCCGAATGCCCACAACTGAAGAAAGGTCCCAAGAAGTTCAAGAAGAAGGCCATGATGGCCACATGGAGTGCGAGTGATGACTCAAGCTCCGATGAGGAAACCTCAACCGAACAAGCCAACCTGTGCCTTATGGCACACGAAAATGAGGTAATTTCTGAAACTCCTAGTGACTTTACATTTGAAGAATTACATGAAGCCTTCTATGATTTAGTTGATGAATTAAAAAAACTAGGAATGAAGAACAAAGAACTAAAATTGAAAAATCAATCTCTATTAAAACAAACTGAAAACATTTCAATTAAAAAATCCACCCTGCTTCAAGAAAATCAAAGCTTAAAGGATGAAATTGCCAAGCTAAAACCAATAGTAGAAAAGTTCACCTTGAGTTCAAATAAACTCAATATGATTCTTGATAATCAAAAGGCCGTGTATGATAAGGCCGGACTTGGCTATAACCCCTTGAAGAAACAAAAATATCTGAAAAATATTTATGTAAACTCTTTAAGTAACAAGTCTTCTAACATTACATGCTTCAAATGTGGTATAGTAGGACATAAATCATACACTTGCTTCTCTAACAAATCTGCAAACTCAACTATCAAGAAAATATGGGTTCCAAAAGGAACCATTATGACTAACCAAAAAGGACCCAAGAAAGCTTGGGTACCTAAAACAAAAACTTGACTTTTGCTTGCAGGTGTGTCTAGCATCCCAAGGAGGAAATAGGAAATGGTATCTTAACAGTAGATGCTCGAGACACATGACTGGTGATGAATCACAATTCATCACGCTTGATGCTAGGGATGGAGGGATGGTCACCTTTGGAGATAATGGCAAAGGAAAGATCATCGGTATAGGTAACATTGGTATCACTCTCTCCAAATACATTGAAAATATTTTGTTAGTAGATGGTTTAAAGCACAATTTACTAAGTATTAGTCAATTTTGTGATAAAGGATATAAAGTTATTTTTGAATCGTCTGTGTGCATTGTAACTAGTCCTGTTAATGATGGCATTAAATTTATTGGACATAGACATGGTAATATTTATATGGTAGATTTAAATGATTTAGCCAAAATAAACATGCAATGCCTAGTATCCTTAAATGCTAAAATTAATGAGACAAGTTGGCTTTGGCATCGCAGACTTGCACACATTAGCATGCATTCTCTTTCAAAATTAATTAAGAAAGAATTAGTTCTTGGTTTGCCAAAATTGAATTTTGAAAAAGATAGAATTTGTGATGCATGCCAATTAGGTAAACAAACAAGAGTTTCATTTAAATCCAAAAATATTGTTTCAACTTCTAAACCTTTAGAGCTTTTGCATATGGACTTATTTGGACCAACTAGAACCACTAGTCTAGGAGGAAAATGATATGATTTTATAATTATAGATGATTACTCTCATTTTACTTGGGTTTTCTTTTTAGCACACAAAGATAAAATTTTTCATATTTTCACTAAATTTTATCGAAAAGTCACTAATGAAAAAGGATTTTCAATTCAAAATATTCGAAGCGATCATGGAACTGAATTTGAAAACCAAGACTTTGAAAACTTTTGTGATGAAAATGGTTTTGGCCATAACTTCTCTGCTCCTAGGACACCCCAACAAAATGGGGTAGTAGAAAGGAAAAGCAGAACCTTAGAAGAAATGGCCCGTACCATGCTTTGTGAAAGCAACCTTCCAAGATATTTTTGGGCGGAAGCAATTAACACAGCATGTTACATTTTAAATTATGCTTTGATTAGACAAATTTTAAAGAAAACCCCCTATGAACTTTGGAAAGAAAGAAAACCTAATATTGCATATTTTCATATTTTTGGTTGTCGATGTTTTGTGTTAAATAATGGTAAAGAAAGACTTGGTAAATTTGATGCAAAATCAGATGAAGCAATCTTTCTTGGTTACTCCTCCACTAGTAAAGCTTTTAGAGTTTTTAACAAAAGAACTTTAGTAGTAGAGGAGTCCATACATGTTATTTTTGATGAATCTAACGATCTTCCTTCAAGAAAGAATGAGGGTGTTGATGATGCAGATCCTCTAATAGAAGGAATGAAGGAGATCACTCTGAAAGATTCAACAACTCAAGAGGACGAGAAACAAGAAGACAAACAGGATGAGAGAGGTGAAGAAATTCAAGAACAACCTCAAGGTACAAATGACTTACCCAAAGAATGGAGGTATGTTCACAATCACCCTAAGGAGTTAATTATTGGTGATCCTATGCATGGGATAAAAACTCGTTCTTCACTTAGAGATGTATTTAATCATTGTGCTTTTGTATCTCATCTTGAACCAAAAACTATTGAAGAAGCTGAAAATGATCATAATTGGATTAATGCAATGCAAGAGGAACTTAATCAATTTGAAAGAAATAATGTATGGACTTTAGTATCAAGACCTAAAAATTATTCAATAATTGGCACAAAATGGGTCTTTAGGAACAAATTAGATGAACATGGTAATGTAATAAGAAATAAAGCAAGATTGGTTGCTAAAGGTTATAATCAAGAAGAAGGAATTGATTTTGATGAGACCTTTGCACCTGTTGCTAGATTAGAAGCCATTAGACTTCTACTTGCATATGCTTGCTTTATGAAATTCAAATTATTTCAAATGGATGTCAAAAGTATATTTTTAAATGGATATATTGCTGAAGAAGTCTATGTAGAACAACCCCTGGGATTTGAAAATCATGCTTTTCCTAATCATGTTTTTAAATTAAATAAAGCTTTATATGGATTAAAACAAGCACCTAGGGCTTGGTATGATAGGCTAAGCAAATTTTTAGTAAATAATGGTTTTTCAAGAGGTAATATAGACACAACTCTCTTTATTAAAAGAAATCAAAATGATATGTTAGTAATACAAATTTATGTTGATGACATAATTTTTGGGTCTACTAATGAATCTCTTTGTCAAGACTTTGCTAAGCTCATGCAGGGGGAGTTCGAAATGAGCATGATGGGAGAACTCACTTTCTTCCTCGGACTCCAAATCAAACAAACAAAAGAAGGAATCTCCATCACCCAAAGCAAGTACACTAAGGAATTACTCAAAAGATTTGGAATGGAGAACTTCAAAGCAATTGGCACACCAATGAGCCCCTCATGTAAGCTTGACAAGGATGAAGAAGGTAAATGTGTAGACTTAAAATACTATAGAGGTATGATTGGCTCTCTATTATATTTAACTGCAAGTAAGCCTGATATCATATTTAGTGTCTGTTTGTGTGCTAGATTTCAATCTAATCCTAAAGAATCTCATTTGAATGTTGTTAAAAGAATCTTTAGATACTTGAATGGTACTCAAACTCTTGGGTTATGGTACTCTAAGGACTCACTAATTGATCTATTAGGATATTCAGATGCTGATTTTGCTGGATGTAGATTAGATAAAAAAAGCACAAGTGGAACTTGCCAATTTCTTGGAGCTAACCTAATCTCCTGGTTTAGCAAGAAACAAAATTCGGTAGCACTGTCTACGGCTGAGGCCGAATACATTGCAGCCGAAAGTTGTTGTACTCAAATCTTGTGGATTAAGCAACAACTCGAAGACTTTAGAATCAAACTTAATGAAACACCCATAAGATGCGACAATACAAGTGCCATAAATCTAACTAAAAATCCAATTCAACATTCAAGGTCTGAGCATATTGAAATAAGACATCACTTTATAAGAGAACATGTTCAAAACAAAGATATAACTCTTGAATATGTTTGCACTGAAAATTAATTAGCTGATATCTTTACAAAGACCCTTAGCGAGGATAGATTCTGTGAAATTAGGAGAAATCTAGGAATTCTTGATCCTTATGCCTAAGTGTTTCTCCATTTCCAAGGAATCGATTTGAGATCAATTTTCATCATCTCTCTTGGTCCTAAAAGCTCAAGATTATCATTCTCACAACCTGTCATTGAGCAAAATTCCTTCTTCCAAAATTCTAAATTTTTTCAAAATTTATTCATATTTTTTTTGAATTTTTGTGATTCATGAGTCGATCCCCTAGGGTCGACCCATTGGCAAACTTGTAATTTTCGGCCAACATCCCACGGGCTCATTCCATTTTATCTTAAAACCTGTTCATGAGCTGACCCTCTATTCTCTTCATCTTCCTCCCTCCAAGACCCGTCATCCTCATCTTCTTTCTCTCCAAAACCAAGGATTTAACCCAAGGACATTCTCCCTTCTCCTCTCCATCTCAAATCACCGTCTGGGAAAGGAGCTTTTCGCATCTTTCTCCCTTGATTGAAGCGGTTGGAGCGTGCCCTAGCCTCCACCGTTCTTCTCAAAACCGTCTCTTCTCTCTGCCAAAATCCCTTTCCATCCTCTTGTAACCCTTCTTCTACTCATCCATTTGATCCTCCGAGTCTCCCTGCCTGCTGTTGTGGTGAGAATGGCCCCAAAGATGAAACTCCCTCAAAGAAGAAAATCAGTCCGTGAGCTGGAAGAAAGCATCCGCAGGAAAAGGCAAGCTGCTCAGTCCTCCACTGCTCCCATTCCGGCTTCAGTGTCTGCTCAAGGTCCCTCTCAGTCTCCCCTTAGCCCTAGCAAAATCCCTCTATCTGATAGGAAGGTAGAAACCGGCAAGAATGTGGATTTTAGATTCTTTGAAAAAGAAGGTTTCTCCTTTGGGACAAAGATAAAAAATCAGGGTTGGAGTTTTTACTGCTCTCTCAAGGAAGTTACATTTGTAGACTTGGTTAGAGAATTTTATCAAAATCTACACTATGGCAATGGAACAGTAACTTCTACTGTTAAGGGAGTTGATATATGCTTAGATCCTATTATTTTGGGAGAGATACTACATTTGCCCTGTGAGGGATATTCTTACATGGAACTCCCAGTGAAGGAAGAGGGGATCAATGTAATTCTAGGAGGAACCTACTCGGAAAGTTTGAATAAATTGGAAGCCAAAATTTTGTCAATTGAAATGAGAATCTTACATCAATTAGTGACAAAGCTTTTCTTCCCAAGGAGTGGTAGGCATGACCTCCTTTCTGGTCGAGATATTTGTATAATGTTTCATGTGATCACTCAAACCCCATTAAACCTCCCTGCTTTAATGATTGAGGCCATGAGAGAGACACTGAACAGATCCAAGGCACATCTGCCTTTTGGTATGGCTCTCACACTAGTTTTCAGGAGGTTTGGAGTCAGTTTTGAGGGGGAGGAATCTGCTAAGCTTTCTCACGCAGACACCATCAACCAACACACTCTGCACCGCATGGGATTCACTAAAACTGATGGTGGTTGGATCAAGAGTTCTGAAGAGAGAACTGAGGACAGAGTAGAAGATAGAGCTGAAGAAGAAGGTCCCTCATCTCCTCTCCATGACTTCAGGGCAGCATCTCCAGATATCCAGTTTGTTTCAGATCTAGAGGTTGGCCCTTCAGATTCTGCCAGGAGGTACACACCAGTTCAGCAGCCAGACAGCAGAGCACCTCCTTCAGAGTTCAGATTAGCTGATGATCAGATCGAGCAGATTTCACAGCGTGTGGCTTCCTTGCTTTCTCGTCAGCGGAGCACTTCTACATTTGCACCGGGATCCACATCATTAGATTCATCTGATCAGACCTTGATCCCCCATATCTCCACTGTATTTCAGTTGATCTCAGATCAGTCTATTCAGATTCAGCAGCTCGAGGACAGCATTTTGAGACTGACTGGGAGAGTTCTTGACTTGCAGGGGCAAGTCTTAGCTTTGGCCCATCCTCAGCCATAGGAGAGCACTATTGAGGTCACAGACCTTACTGCAGAGGCTGGCAGGCTCAGAGGTACTTTGGAGGGTGGTTATGAGTTATTAAAGAGAGAGATCAGAGGCTCGAGTGAGCATGCATCTACTCAGTTCACTGCTCTGCTTCAGTCTGTTTCGAGAGCACTGAACGTTCTTGATTCCATTAGACTCACTCTTTCAGTCCAGTCTTTGGCCTCTCAACGTTCTCATCCTCCTAGTTCATCTCGCTCACCTGCTCGTGCCAGCACCTCCACTCGTGACAGAGGCAGACGGGGTAGAGGACGTGCTCTTGGTCGAGATCCATCATCTCCTCACCCTATCTCTGATGACTCCGATCCATCTAGTCATGAGCTTTACTAGATCCTAAGTGTTGCTCTTTCTAGGATCTATCTTTTGGGCCGTGTAATGATATTAACTGGTTGACTTTTATGGAATATGTATTGAAACAACTATGGTATCAATTATCTTTTAATTATATATCTACTCTTTGTTATGATGTCAATCATCTCTTGATTATATATCCTCTCTTTGTTGATAATTCATATCTATGGTAATCTATGGCATATTTTGGTTAATGATTGCTGTATTCAGGGGGAGCAAACATTAAGGATTAGCACAAGAAGTTTGAAGAAACACTAAAGAGAAAACGTATTCAGAGAAAGAGGGGGAGCTAACAATGTTTGATGATGTCAAAAAGAGGGAGAAATTAAAGAAAAAAAAACATATCAAAAGTAAAATTATAAATTATTAAAAGACTTGAAAATAAATGAATGAATTGGGGAGAAATTAAATTATTAAAAGACTTGAAAATAAATGAATGAATTGGGGAGAAATTAAAGAAACATATCAAAAGCAAAATTATAAATTATTAAAAGACTTGAAAATAAAATGAATGAATTGGGGAGAAATTAAAGAACAATATCAAAAGCAAAATTATTAAATGACTTAAAAATACAATGAGTAAATTGCTAAGTACAATGCAAATAAGCAACCTTTAAAATTACTTCTTAAATATGCTCTGATATGCTTTAAAATTAGACTTGCTCTGATACATCTTAAAATTTGACATGCTCTGATATACTTTACAATCAATTCTTAGACATGCATTGGTACACTTAATTATTAAATTTGCTCTGATACTAAAACTAAATAATCAAATGAGAATGAGCCTTGCTCTGATAACAAAAATAAATTTTCTACTCTAACACCTAAATCACATAATCAAATGAGCAAATTTTCAAATAATTAAGCAATGGGCAAGTTACTTATGCTAATGAGCACATGTTTCACATTCCAAAAAAATCAATCTTCTTTTCAAGCAAATAGACTTATTAGTTGGTAGTAAATTTCTTTTTTATCTTCAAAACTACCTACAATGCATTTCATTCCTTTGAAAATTTATGCTCATTGATTCATAAATGCTTTTGTTCAAATATTTTGTCATCATCAAAAAGGGGGAGATTGTTGTTCCCTAGATTGATTTTGATGATTACAAAGCAGTTAAAGGGGTACTAATATTTCTCACTTGAAAAAGCCTTTTTTGCTCCTCAAGGGCAAAATGGTAATTTTACCAAAACCCTGATTTGATGATATCAAATGATAGAACAAAAGATTTGTGATCCAATGGCAAAAATTTTATTAATTTTGGACTTGTATGTTGAAAGATATGCATGATTGAAAATCATGAGTCGACCCATGAGTTGACTCATGGCACATGAGATGACTGGCACGCTGAATTTCCTGGCCGGCACAGACTTAGCAAATCCTGTGAGTCGACCCATAAGTTGACCCCCAAGGCATGAGTCGACTCATGAGTCGACCTCTGCGGGTCTTTTTGCCAGTTTTACAGAACAATGAATCCTGTTCTCTTCTGTGACGTTTTTCCACAGAGGTCGACCCATGAGTCGACCCCCAGGCGTGAGTCGACTCATGAGTCGACCCCTGTGATGGAATTTTTCTGCAACGGCTAGTTTTTAACCTATTTTAAGTGCTTTTAATGCTCATTTAATGCGATCTAACGGCTCTTTTTCAGCCTAGAATGTTTCTCTCTATTTCTTAAAGCTATAAAAGGAGCAAAAAGGTGAAAAACAAAGTAGAGAAAGAAAGAGATTTAAAGAGCATTCAAGAGAGCATTGAAGAGCATTCAAAAGAGAGAATTTGAAAAAGGGTTTCTCAAGCCAACTTTTCAGGCCTAATCAAGAGCTCATTCAAAGCTTTCAAGAAGCCTTCAATCCAAGCTCACCAACTCCTCAAGCGCCCAATCAAGTCTCCATCCACCTTGAGGAAATCCAAAAAGGGGCTTCTTCTTTTAAGTAAAGTGTATTTAAAGTTATATTCGCTCATTGAAGGAGCTTTTCTTTGTGCTTAAGTGTGCTATAAATTGTTATACTCAGTTTGAGTGTTTTGTTTTATTTTGGAAGGGTTCCAAAACAAGGGAAGGTTGATCCGAACCTTAAATTGGAGTGTATAGGGTTGGCTTGTATCCGAAAAATAAGTGAACTAGCTTGGGATAGCTAGAGTCGGAGTTTTCGACATTTGTATTCAGGTGGAATACAAGATTAGTGGATTAGAATTCTCAAGTAGGAGCTTGGGGAGTGGATGTAGGTGCAAGGTTAGCACCGAACCACTATAAATCTTTTTGTTTGGTGTGTGTCTAATTGCTCTTCTTTATCCCTCCATTATTTTCTTGCATTATTGCTCTTGCTTTTAGCCTTGAATTAATTCTGCTCACTCTATCTATTTAGCTTTATCAAATATTTTTCATAAGTCATTAGTTAAGCTTAAAATTTTTAGAAACCCAATTCACCCTCCCTCTTGGGTTGCATAGCTGGGCAACAATAATTCATGTACTAATACAAAAGGAGCACAACCGTCAAAAGACTGACAATTGGCTTTGGGACACTATTCCCAATAGGAAGACCTTAGACTTAATGTTTTCTTTAGGAGATTTGATTTTGGTCTCATTAAACTTGATTTGACATAGTCATAACAATTATAACTAACCTAGTGACATGGGTTAGCTCGAATTGTTGCCACCTCAAATCAGAACTGGATCAACACATATGGCCAGGTAAGTGAGACCGGTGGAAGGGATATGCCATTAACTTGACAAGAATGCATTCGAGTCGAGTAGCTCCCAATTGAAAACTAGTCGGTCGCATCTGCCCAACATACCTTAGACACCAAATTGTCGAACCAGAATCAATTGGGTTAGTATACAATCCAGGCTCTAACCACTGAGCTAAATTAGGTCTTAACTTGATCGAGTCACATCTAAATGTGATTCAACCTTGACGTAGACTTAATCCTATTAGGTTGGTCAATTATTAGCTTTCATGATCCCACCTAACCAATTTTTGATTCAGTTTGATCAACCGCTAGACCTAATTGAGCTACCCAAGCCCGAACTCAATTTTATGAAAATGACTTAGATCTGAAATTTTTAATTTTAGATCTAATTTAATTTCATAAGCTTAATTCATTAATTAAGTCTTGGGTTCATAAACAAAATATATAAATAAATCCTAGGATTTCAGGATCTAGGGTTTTGCAAAAAAATAAATTTTGATTTCTGATTAAGGATGAACACGCAGCACCTCTACACGCCATAAGAACACCCCATTGAATGGGAGGAGAGGATCTTAAATCCTCTTTTATTCTTATGACCGGACGGCCATAAGGAACACCTTAATCAGAAATATTAATTTAACTACAAAACTAGTTAGATCTAAGTTACATATCACATATATAATTTCAGATCTAACTTATACATGCTTTGCATATATCTCATGTATTAAAATCTGATCTAATTAGCATACTTTCAGATCTGATACATCACATATAATATCTGAAAATAAGATTTAAATTAAACTATTCAATATAAAATCTATTCTAGATAGTTACTAGAATAATTCTACAACTAGTCTAGGCATGCAACAGATCAATCTTATGTATTAATTAAAATTTTATTTTCTATTTTTTGATCTTAATATAATAGTTATAACATCAAAAAATAAAGAATAAATTAGATCTAATTTATATTTAAATCATATTAAAATATAAAACTATAAGACTATTCATAGATCAAACTACTCCTAGTCTAGTCATACATCTCATACATGCTAGATCTACTTAGATTTAATTTTAAATTTTTTTAATTTTAGATTCTATCATATCTGATGTGATATCTGAAATCTATTAATATTAGATAAATAAAAATAAAAATTAGATCTAAATTAGATCTGAAATAGAGCCATCAACCTGTTTCTGATACTAGTTGAAGGAAAAATCGACTTTTTCCTTATAGGATCTTCCAGATCTAATGAGATCTGGAGTAAAATATTTCAAAAATTATCCTATGATATTTTAGATCTAAGATCTATTAAATTTAATTCTTATTATCTGATATTAAATCTAAAATTAAATCTAAAAATATGAGGAATAGAGAAATACCTCTAGGGTAACTAGATTACCCTGTAGATGATCGCAGCAATATTCGAGGTTCTAAAATAGCCATGCAGTCGCCTGGCCTCTACCGGTATCCACTCAAATAGGATCTGGATCATCTTCTCCTCACAAATTTTTTCTCTAAAAATTAAATCTGGATCTGATCTGAAAGATCTTCAAAAGATCTTCTGAAGCTGGAGCAGCAGCTGCTCGACAAATCTCTGCAACCTTTTAATCAGGAAGCCACCACATCTTGGACAAGCACCAGATGGATGCCCAACCTCTTGGATGTGAGGAGGGGAGGGAGAGGAGTAGAGAGGGTATGGAGAAGTGGAGAGGATTCAGGTTTTTGCTGGTTATTTCATAGAGTCTCTCAATCCTAGGCGCAGACAGGGTTTAAATAGACCCTGTTGCACCATGTAGTGCCACATCATTCGACCAATCAAAAAATTTCAATTAATTCTGAAAAAATTTTGATTTGTGGAGTGATATTATCTAATTATATCAGATAAGAATCTTCATAATTCCTCCTACTGTTGGCACCAACACTGGATAAGCACAGTGAGATTTGCACCCCACAGTCCAAGTTGATCAAGGGATCAGAGTCCTCATCTCATGGGACTCTATCATTATCCACTTGGGGTGCATGCCCAATCTAAATATGGTGCCCACTTTGAGGCCCAATTTAGTAGGTAGACATTCCATAAAAAAATCTCCAATGATCTCTTGCCAAGTGGCCTTCAGTCCAAGGTCCATGGGTCAACGTTTGACCAATGTCCTAAAATAAAAATGGCAGGTGACAGAAATTAGCAGGTGTTATCTTAAATTCATCTCATGAATTAAGATAAGTCCTTTCTGAGCTAGATTGGCTCCAGTTAGACTGTGAGAAACCTTCTCAAGGTTCTCTGGGTGAGTCAAATCATATTTGGCTTAATCGAGATAGAAAAGATTATACGAGGAGAAAGTTAGGCTCAATCGTGTACTAGCATGATTTTTTAGAACCTAATTGGATCTAATCCAAATCAATCAAACTAGATTAGCTCAATTGATGATATCCAGATCCTAACTCTTGTTTGTGTGACCCAGTTAGGTTCATTTCTGTATGGTAATGAGATATGTGATCTTATCATCGACATCATCAAAACTCCTTTCGATGGATCAGAACTCTTCTGATTCAGACAATTAGAATGATAGATCATTAAGATCATTCTAATTGCTCCCAAAATCCACCAGTAATACCTAGTAGTATATGGTGGCAACTCATCAGAAATGAAGATGAATCTCTCGATGCAGCTACCTGTGTGATTGAATTCCTCTATCATGAGTCTCGATTGAATTAGGGTTAAGGTGAACTTGTCAAACCCAACATCAGTCATATAAATCAATCGATTGATCCGAGTTTGATGTGAAATCTCAATGGAAAACTCTTTTCTATTATTTCACTCTGCCATGGCCATGGGCTTAAGGACTTGATCTTTCGATCATCATAGGACTACTTTTCTTATCTACCGAGGTTGATAGATCCCATCTTGGTGCAATCTAGTTCCTACAATGAATATACTACAGCCAACATACACCTTAAAATTCTGAATGGCTAGGAGACTGAGTTATGGTGTAGTCAAACTATAACACACTCAAGGTGATCTGTCGATGTACCTCAGGTCAAAGAACTAGACACACAGCTGCAACATCAAGCTAGTCATCGATGAAAAGGTAGACTTCCTTATGACTGCTCGAGGTGATCACGCTTAGTACTCTCATTCTCAATGAATATCTGTACTCTCACTCTGGTGTCTCCATACCATAGACTCAAGATACATCTACTCTAAGAAAGTGATCATACACCAACCTTCCGAATCGATCACCATCCTCGTGATGATCCTATGGTCAGAAGCTGTTTATGAGTTAGTTATGTAAATTTATGCCTTAAATTTTCAACTCTTAAAAATATGAATTAACATTCCTACTAACTCAAAGGATGTATCACAGACATAATGTACACAATTTGATAGTAGAATAACCCTTTTATTCATTTATAGTCAAAATTATAAATTTGCCCTTACATTTGTACAGAAATGTGTCAGCCAATCTGGCATCTAGGGCAC
The DNA here is from genome assembly GCF_000442705.2 of Elaeis guineensis. Taxonomy (NCBI): domain Eukaryota; kingdom Viridiplantae; phylum Streptophyta; class Magnoliopsida; order Arecales; family Arecaceae; genus Elaeis; species Elaeis guineensis. The sequence continues at coordinate 43,912,636 of NC_025994.2, forward strand.
ACATCTAACATTCACATCTGATCCAAAGTGCTAATTAGTTAGGACATCCAATCTTATCCAAAGTAGGAACCGGACATGAGGAGGAGAGTGCCTACGAAACCTTTCACACGAGACCTTCACGTGCGTGCACTACTAGGCAGAAAAAATCACTGCCCCATCTCCTCTTGGTTGGCCTCCTTATGAGAGAGAGTCTTAGGGTTTTAGGACTCTTTGGTTCTAAACCAAATAGACTCAGATTTGATTTAATTTGGATCCGATTCGAACTAGATTCAAACAGCCTACAGTCCTAATCTAATTAGGATTCTGATCCAAATCTAACTTAAATTTTAATCTAATTAAGTCTTAATTAAATCAGATCTAATCTAAAATTAATTATGACATAAATTCAATCTCTCATAAATCTTTTGGATCATTGATCAAATCATTATCATCTTCGAAATTAAACTCGAACCTCATGTTCAGTGCTAGCTAGACATAGTCAATAGTTTAATCCCGTATGACCTCTAACTTAATTTTCAATTAAGCTAATCTATTCATTCGATCAAGTCACATACTTCTAAATCAAACTCACAGATTCAGGTCAATTCTTTCCTATATCACTTGACTTTGTGCGTGACTCTATAAATTCAAACACTAAGCTAGTAGCACAGGAATCATTTCTTATACCAATCGAAGTTACCATCTAGTAATGATTTTCGATATCCGGATAGGTCGAATATATGTTAGGCAATATTCAAGAATCTATGCATATGGTTACCGTATAATTCATTCTTTTGACCGTAATGCTCGAGGATGCCTAGGATTTAACTATCAACCCTGGATGAGTTATCCATGTTGTATTTCAACCTTTCAAATCTATCACATGGATTATTCAGACCCCAAAATTACTAAATTAAAATATAGTGATGCATTTTCTCCTATAATCTGGAGGGATCAATCCCATCTTGATCCACACAAAGATTTCATAAGTACTTGACTGTACCTAGTAGCCTTCCATCACTGTATTAGAAATGCAGATAGTCTGACACCAAAGCATAGTGAGTTATTTGCAAGTCACTATGGTGATCTCAGGTGTGAGGGACACTTATGCCCATATGCTTTGTGAGCTGCTCTTAATAGCAGAGCACTCCGCAGGTGAGTCACTTGTTCAGTGATGATATACTCCTACATCTCATCTATATGTCATACTAGTGTCTCCACACTCTTTAGTTAAGAGGCCAACCAACCTATATGGCACACAATGACCTATACTAAATGAATGTCATCATCCTTTAATGACGTATCATTTGGTCGTGAACATATTTAAGAACTATTCGATAAATCCTCCTTCATCGGTTGTCATATAGTTCTAAGAATTTTATCACAACACAAGAGTTTTAATAAGGAAGATGTATACATTGTGATGAAAAATATCAAATAATTTTTATTATTTCATAATTTATATACAAATTACAAAGAACACAACCATCCAAATGATTGACTTTAGGACATGTCTCCTAACAACTCTCACTTGGACTAAAGCCAATCGATACAGTATCCAATACCCATCTTTCATTTATGTTCGTCGAACTCTTTGATTCTGAGGGCTTTAGTAAATAGATCGATCAGGTTCTTCTTTCCATCGATCTTTTGAAGGTCGACATCATCTTAATCCATAATCTTTCGGATCAGGTGGTAGCGCATAGAATATACTTGGTGCGCTGATAGAACTCTGATTCTTTTGCTTGAGCTATGGCTCCAATGCTGTCGCATTATAGCAGAACAGGACCATTAAGGAAGGATGCCACTCCAAGCTCACTGATGAACTTTCACAACCAGATAACTTCTTCATAGCATCGGATGATGCAATATATTCTGCCTCGCAAGTTGAGTCAACTATGGTGTGCTGTTTGAAATTTTTTCAGTAGATCACTCCTCCATTCAGGATAAAAACATAATCCGATATGCTCATACTGTCATCATGATCTGACTGCAAGCTGGAATCAATATATCCCACAAGTTTCAAGTTAGTGTCTTCATAAATAAGATATTGATCCTTAGTATTTCTCAAATACTTAAAGATTACCTTTACAACCTTCCAATGGTTCTCTCTCAGATCAGACTGGTATCTACTCATCATCCCTAATGAGTATGCCACATCCAACCTTATATATGTAATGGCACTGATAGATCTCACTATCGAAGTATATAAAATTCTACTCATACACTCTCTCTCTCTTGTGGAATTGACGGATAATCCTTCTTAAAGAGAGTAATTCCATGGTCTATCGGAAGATAGCATTTTTTGAAATTCTTCATAATGAACCGTTTCAGCATGATATCTATGTACGTAGATTGGGACAATCCAAGCAGCCTCTTAGATCTATCTCTATAGATCTTCATTCCTAGGATGTAGAATGCTCATACCAAATCCTTCATGGAGAACTATGAAGATAGCTAAAGCTTTACACTTTATAAAATAGGAACATCATTCCCCATTAATATTATATCATCCGCATACGGTACAAGAAAGATGACTACAAAATCATTAGCCCATTTATAAATGCATGGTTCTTCTTCATTCCTAATAAAGCCATACATTCTGATCACCTTATCAAAACACATGTTCTAACTTCGAGATGCCTGCTTCAATCCATAAATGGAACTCTAAAGCTTGCATACCTTTGATTCATCTATGGATGTGAACCCTTTAGGTTGTATCATATACACTTCTTCTTCCAGCTTCCCATTAAGAAAAGTGATTTTGACATCTATTTGCTAGATCTCATAATCAAAGTGTGCTGCTATCGCAGACATAATTCGGATGGGCTTGAGCATTGCCGCAAGAGAAAATATCTCGTCATAGTCAATACCATAATGTTGACGATATCCCTTGACAATCAGATGGACTTTATAGGTCTCCATCTTTTCATATGTATCTTTTTTCTTTTTGAACATCTATTTACACCCTATGGGTTTAATCCCATCCGATGGATCAATAAGTGTCCATACACTATTGATCTCCATAGACTCCATCTCGAATTTTATGGCCTCAAGCCATTTCTCAGACTTAAACTTTTGCATGACATCCATGTAGGTGATCGAATCCTCATCATTCTCATCAAGTTCAATAAGATCATCATTCTGGACTAAAAAATAATAGTATATGTCCGACTAATACGATACTCTATCGGATCTCTTTAAACATGCTTTAACAATGGGCTTTAGATTTGATCTAATCAAATCAGGTTCTATATTTCTCTTGGTCTATGTCGATTCTTCTACCTATTGAACTTCATCAAGTTTAACCTTAGAGGCATCAGTTCCTTCACTAAGGAACTCCTTTTCTAAAAGACTACCTTATTACAGACGAACACCTTTTGTTCTTCAATAAGATAGAAGTAGTATGCCCTTGATTCCTTGTTGTACCCTACAAACAAGCACTTATTGGATCGGGGTCCAAGCTTATCAGTCTGCAAACATTTCATATAAGCCAGATAGCCCCAAATCCTAAGATGAAAGAATGTCGACCTACATCCAATCCATATCTCATATGATGTTTTTGTAACTGATTTGCTCAGAATATTGTTCAGAACATAGCACGCAGTCTTAAGAGCACAACCCCAAAAAGAGATCAGCAGATTCGCAAACCCCATCATGGACCGAACCATGTCTAACTGAGTTCAATTTCTCTTTTCTGACATCCCATTATGCTGTGGTGTTCCAGGAGGGGTCTATTGTCAGAGAATCTCATTTTCTCTCAGATATGTCAAAAACTCATTAGAAAGGTATTCACCTCCTCGATCTAATCAAAAAATTTTAATACTCTTTTCAGTTTATTTTTTTATCTCATTATGAAATCGTTTGAATATTTCAAATGATTTAGACTTGTGCTTCATTAGGTAGATATACCCATACGTCGATAGGTCATCAGTAAATGTAATGAAATAGTAATACCCACCTCTAGCGGCTATGTTTATAGGTCCACATACATCACTATATACTAGACCTAGAGCTGGACAATCCCAAACCCTAAGGTGAGAGAATACCAGCCTACATCCCATCCATATCTCATATGGTATTTTTGTGACTGGTTTGCTCGAAACATTATCCTGAACATAGCATGTAGTCTCTAGAGCATAACTCCAAAAAGAGATCGCAAACTCACAAACCCCATCATAGATCGAACCATATCTAACAAAGTTTAATTCCTCCTTTCTGATATCCCATTATGCTGTGGTGTCCTAGGAGAGATCCATTATGAGAGAATCCCATTCTCTCCTAGATATATCAAAACTGATTGAAAAGATATTCACCTCTTCAATCTGATCAAAAAATTTTAATACTCTTTTTAGTTTATTTTTCTATCTCATTACGGAATTATTTGAATATTTCAAATGATTCAGACTTATGCTTGATAAGATAGATATACCCATACCTTGATAGGACATCAATAAATATAATTAAATCGTAATACCCTCCTCTAGTGGCTATGTTCATAGGTCCATATACATTATTATGTACTAGACCTAGAATATCACTGGCTCGTTCATCCTTTTCAATAAAGGATGACTAAGTCATCTTTCCAAGTGACAGGACTCACAGGTCGGTAATGATTCATAATCGTTGATATCAAAGATTTCTTCTTTAGCTAACCCATTTATCCTATTCTTATTTATATGACTAAGCCTATAATACCAAAGGTAGGGATTTATAACATTATCTATTCTAGGATGTTTATTCGATGCGTACATTATGCTAACAAGCTGTGACAAAATATAAATACCATATTTCAATTGTCTACTCATAACTGTGACACCATTCATAATGATATCACGAAAATCTTCCTTTATTAAGAAGCTATAACCCTATTTGGCTAAAAGGCCTATAGAGATTACATTCATAAGGAATGATGGACAATAATGACAACCATCTAAAATAATGATATTTGCATTAAGAGCAAGCTGAACTTTTCCTATAGCTAGAACTAGAACAGCTCTTCCATATCCAACATTCAGGAATCGTTCGCTTTTCTCAAATTTTCTACTAGCCTAAAATCTCTACAATGAATTACAGATATGAATCGGACTTTCGATATTCAATACCTAGATAGTAGTATCACAGACAGAGAAATTATAAAAATATTATCATATATGTACCTTATCTAGCAACCTCTTGCTGATTTCTTTTTTTTGGCCTAATCGGATCAAGAGAAGCTAGATACAGAGGACAATTCCTCTTCCAGTGCTCCAACTTCTTACAAAAAAAGCATTCTGCCTTACTCTAATCTGCTTTAGACTGGTTAGTTCGATTGAGCTTAGAAGCCCTAGCTTGATACTTATGCACCATCCTTTTCTTTCCTCTCTCGGAGGATCGATGCTCTATTGGGGACAAATCCTCAAGTGTGCCAAAAGACTTGTTCAACATTTGAAGCATCTCCTTCGACTGAGTATCTATGAATTTACAACTAAATTCGTCACTCATAGCAGCTCTCATTATACAACGTATTGTCGTACAATCATTAAGCCACTTCTGATATGTGTCTCCAACCATCACATCCACATTGGGAGCTAGTACTTCAGGTGCTAGATCCGTAATCACATATAGGATCCTCTCATGCTCGAGAACTATTCTCAATTTTTGATACCAATTATCAAAATTGGATCCTATAAACTTGTCACTATCCAACAGTGAGCGGAGCGACTTATTACTAGTGATCCTGAAAGAAAAATAAAGATCTATTAGTATATGAATTATTTAATCCTAAAAATTTAGACCTTAGTCTAAAGGTTCTTCCATTATTTTATACGAATTGATAGCCTATACCTCCAATTTAAGAAATTACCTTAATTTTTTAGCAGATACTAGAATCCACACAGACTGCACCCAAGCCCGACTTTGGCCGGCCAATCCATGTACATCTATGGGTAGGTTCTTAACCAATTATTTCTCCAAATAATTTCTAGCAATGATTTTGCCTCAGATTTCTTTTCAGTAGGCTTTGACCTCCACTAAAAATCTTGATTGGGTCTAACCATTAACATGACCATACTCAGTAAGTCTAACTAATGAATGATCAAGTCTGAGTGGAGCTCAAGCTAACCTAATCATTCATCAGATAGTACAATAGAGTCATCATATAATGAATGATAATTCTAATATCCAAATGAACACGAGACATAAAGTGATGAACACTTAATTTAAGTCACTAGAGATATTAAATATTATGATAATTGATATTATTTTTTTAAAATTTGATGCTTTCTAGTCTATTTTGTAGGTAATTAGGAGTTTAGGTTCATACGATTCAAATTGGACTTAAATCGGATCAAAATTGAGTGAAGCAAGCAACCAGCTCCTATTTAGGTGTAAACATGACTTAAATCTGAAGGATTTAGATTAAAAGATCACTCTTCATGAAGATCTAGTGTGAACGTGATTTATTGATCAATGGAGGAGAAGCAATATGAAGATTTAAGGGTCCTTATTCATGCTCCGACCTCTCTTCTCATGAAACCCTAGAGTCTCCAACACCTAAAACCTTCTACAAGCCCTAACCTCTACTCTATAAATACATGCCCCCTTCTCTTCCAAAGGGACATCAGCCCCCTTGTCGGGTTCTTCATCTTCTCCCTTCTCTCTTCCTCCTCTCCTCCATCAAAGCTCTTCCCTTTCTCTCTTCCCATCAAGCCAACACCTAAATTTCTCTCCAAGCTGCTGCCCCTATCTTTCTTTTTCTCTTCTTCATAAGTTATAGGGAGGTACTAACCCTAGCACGACACCATATTCCTCCATAGATCCATTCTCCACATCCTAAGAAATCTTGGAGAGGTCCTAACCCTAGCACACTTTCCATCAAATCTAGGAGAGATCCTAATTTTAGTACCATTATCCTTTCCATATTTTCATATCCTCTTCCATCTACCTTTCTTCTTTGAAGTTTTTATACCAAGCCTTCCAGCTATCCTACCGCTGTCTGCACGAAGGAAGATGAAAGGATTCAAGGGAGTGCATCTACCATCGGGCGCAACCAGAAGATCAACTTAGTTTTGTTATCTTGTATCATACTTTTGTTTCTTTTTCATTATATATACTTTTTTATTTGATTAATAAAAAATATTTTTATTGTAATTTCTTTATATCTTTCTTAGTTTATTACAATCTATTATTCTTTTCTTTTATTTTTTGAAACAATATCCCGACTCACCCTATCTACATAGTAGTGAGTAAGGTTAATTTTGGTATGCTATGACATGCATCAATTTTTGACACCATTGTCGGAGATCTTGATATGATTATTTAAAAAAAAAAATCAAAAAAGTTGAAAAAAAAATATTCACTATTCTATTTTTTTAGTTGATTATTTTCTTCTTTTGCACTCTTATTTTTCATACTTTATTTTGTTGATTGATAATTTATTTTTTATTATTAATTAATTTACTTTAATTACTTAATTATCTTATATTTACTTTTTTTAAAATTTTTATTTTATATTACTTTTCATATATGGTAGATTTACTGTTCTCTAAGTAGATTACTTTATTTACATGCATAGAAAAATTTTTTGCTTTCTATAGCCTAGTAATTTACTACATTCTATAGTTTAGAATAATTTATTACTTTATATAATTAATAATTTTTTATTTTCTAAGTAGATTGGACTCCTTGCTTTTTATTTAGATTATGTAGTTACCTTTTATTCTTAACTATAAGATTACTTTATTTACATAGTTAAATAGTTACTTTATTTATTACTGCTCATTATTTCTAGTTATTTACTATTTTTTATAGCTTAGAATAATTTATTATCTTAAAAATAGATTTAATTTATTCCTTTATTTGTAGGTTACCAACTTATCTTTTAATCTTAGCATTATTTACTTTCTATTTAGTTAGATTCACTAGATCTTCTCATACCTAATTAACCTAATTTAAAACTTACCTCTTATTCCTTCTTGCTTAAAGATAACATAATATAAAAAGAATATAAAAATATCATATAACACTTGACTAATATAAATATACTAATTAAATCTTAAAAGCTACTTAACATGTTTGGACATATTTTTTTTTTACATTGCATATTTTTATAAAATACTTTAAGGGCACTTAATCCAATTAAATAAGATAAGATAAAAATTTGATCACCCTTTCTTGACCCATAAATCATAATCCTCTATTTGTATTGACCTAAGCCTCTAACTTAAAATTAATTAGACATTGGCTCCTAAGGACTCTCGAGCTAAATAGGACAAGGAACCCTAAGAGTTAGACCAGATTAAGGTTGGTCAGTTTAATTGGTGTATCGAAAAATGATTCAGGGATTACGTCCCGAAGGAAGATGGTTCATTTATTAGTTTTGTTCGCTGACCTGGCCAACTTAGTTGGTATCTAAAAAAAATAACAGAGAGACCCCCACTAACTTTACACTTATTTAGCCAGTCGAGTGGCTAATCTTTTACTTAGAGTACTCGAAGGTGACCTTAGTGTTGGAAATTGTGTCCTAAAATCAATCGTGTGACGATTGAGTTCATCCTTGTATATGAATTATTGATCAATTGAATAATAGTTATTCTGATATTTTTTATCACAAAGTGACATCTTCCTTAAACTCTTGTACTGTGGTGAAGTCCCTAGAACTATGCTAGTGTACGATAAAGAAAAGATTTATGTATAGTTTTTAAACATGTTCGCGATCAAATGATACGTCATTATGGGATAATGACGTTTATCGAGTGGAGATCGTTGTGTGCCATATGGGTTGGTTATCCTCTTAACCAAGGAGTGTGGTGATACTGGTATGGCATACAGGTGAGATGTAGGGGTACATCATCACTGAACAGGTGACTTACCTGCTGAGCATTCTGCTGTCAAGAGCGGCTCGCAAAATATATGGATATAAGTATCCTTCAGACTAGAGATTACTATAGTAACTTGCAAGCAACTCACTGTGCATTGGTGCCGAACTACCTAAATTTCTAATGCAGTGACGGAAGGTAATTGGATACAGTCAAGTACTTATGAAGTCTGTGTGTGAATCAAGATAGGATTGACCCCTTTGGATTATTAGAATTAATGTATCATTGTATTTCAATTTAATAAAGTCTTAGCCAGGATAATCCATGAGATAAATTTAAAGGGTTGAAATACAATGCGAATGAAGCAATCTCGATTGATAGTTAACCTGAGACCATCCTAGAGCATCCAAGGTCAAAAGGATGAATTACGTGGTAACCATATGTATAGGTTCTGAAATATTTTTTTATGATAATTTGATCTATCTGGATGTCGAAAACTATTTCTAGATGGTATCTCGATTAGTACAGAAATTGGTTTCAATGCTATCGATTTAGTGTCTGAACCTATGGAGTCACGCACACAAGTCAGACAAAGTAGGAAGAAATTGATCTATGTTTATTTATCCAATTTGGAAGTACTTGATTTGATTGAACATAAAAGCTAACTTGACTGAGAATTAAGTTATGGGTCAAACAGGATTGAAGAGTTGATTATGTCTATCTAGCACTACACATGAGGTTCAGATTCGATCCCGGAGATGAACAGTTTCTGATCTATGATTTATGAAATATATGAAAGATTGAATTTAAGTACTAATTAATTTTAGATTAGATTTAAATTAATTAAACTTAAATAGATCTAAAATCTAAGTTAGATTTGATACAAAAGTCCTAAAGAGTTTGAGATTGACAGCCTTTCGAAATTATTTTGAACCAGCTTCGAATCGGATCAGTTTTGGATGAGATATGAGTATTCCTACTTGCATAGGGAATACCCCCTCATGAAGCATGACCAAAACCTGATTTGGTACTTATTTGGGACATCTCAAGTGGGTGAGAGATTGGGTGTAAGTTTATTGTCATATGTGATGACAATTATATCTCATATAGGAATCCTTCTTTCATGAGTATTGGATCAATTCAAATCAGATTTGAATTAGGAGTCCTAATCTCATTAGATCATGAAAATCATCTATAAATAGAGAGGATCTCTACATATGAATACATAATATAGCAATAGCATAGTAAATAAATCAGATTGAGAGAAGAGAAAAGAGAGAGAGAGGCATGAGAAGAGAGAGAGGTCCTATCTTTTCCTTCGCCTCTCTCCTTGTTGCTACCCCTCTTCCTTTGGGTGTGGGGTCTTTTTGGGCATCCCACCTACTAGTGTGAGATATCATACTAGCATATCTCATTCCTCGATTGATTGAGTTGCTAAGCCAATTGGATTGAAGTTCATCTTGCTTTCCTACGGCGTCTGACGTGCATGCGAAGTAGAGGGTCTATACATCCAGACCTCTGTGAAGGTTTATATCAGATAATTTAGGATTTGATCTCTGGTTCTACTATATTTTATGTAAGAATTTGATCATTAAATAAGTAGAATATTAAAAAAATTTTAGATGCAATCTGGGCATCCCAGAGGAAAACTGTTTTCTCTTCCCATCAACTAGTATCAAAGCAGGCCTGAAATATATACATATAAAATAAAATTTTTTAAAATTATTTATATGAAATATAATTAAATTTTTTATAAAATATTAAATCTTATTTATATCTATTTATATAAAATTTTTGATCAGATTTTAATTGGATTAGAGGTGCCTAATCAACGGTTGATTGAGGTTGTTATAAATCTGTTATAACAGAATTCTACTGTTGTTGAATTTTTATGAAAAAATAATATGAATTAAAATCTATTTTTAAATTTATTTTAATAAAATTTTAATATTGTTATTTTTTTTATGAAGTAAAGTTTATTTCAGATTTAAATTAGATCTGTTTCGGTGGATATTTAGATCTGAATCCTATCATAATTCAGCACTGCATGAAAACAGATTTTATTAAAAATTAATTTCTTATGCATTCATATTTATATCTAATTAATTTTTTATTTGATATCAAATCTGAAATTAATATTTTATAATCAATATAAAATATATTTCAGATTTGATATGATGTATATGATATATCAAATCTAATTAGATTGGATGAAGAATATGATTGATAAGATCAAAGATATGTTCATAACATAAAATAGTTTTGTCAATAATTGCATGTTGATGTAGTTATATATAAAATTAGATTTTAAATCTTAGTAGCTTAGTATTCAGATTGATAAGATCATCAGACCATCCGATCGTAAGAGATTGAAGAGATTAATCTCTCTTTTGTCTATTCGATAGGTTCTCTTATGACGTGTAGGGGTGTCATTGTGATTCAGTTTCATGAAGAAAAAAAATGAATAAATTTTTATATATTATTTTGATCATAAATATATTTAGATTAGATCTAAAATGATTTATGATTCATTACAATAGGATAAAATTTAGATATAAAATTATTTTAGATCTGAGTTACATATTGCATATGATGTAATTGATATTGAACTAAAAGTTATCATGATACATGAGATGTATAAATAAAATTTAGATTATACTTATGTATGTTTAATTGTTAAACATATTATAAAAATTATTTTCATGTATTGAAACATATGGTATACTTCACCTGAAACCCTTGTAGAATAGTTCTACAAACTGAAACATATGTTTCACATACTTAATTTTCAATTAAGTTTGAATGATCTAGATTTGAGAATTGAAAATCATTAAGACATTATATAATATGATGGGCAATGGGTTAGCATGAATCAGGTCCTTCTAATGGGTTAGACCTAGGGTTAGAAACACATGTGGACCAAGTAGAGAAATTGATTAAATCTATCAAGTGTTGAATTAGATTAGGTCAGTATTTCTCTAAATCAATCTCAATAGTTGAAGTTTGATCAAGTCCATATGTTTGACCCTCATAAATGAACCATGATCATAGCTCCATGGTTGAGCCCGAATCTTTTGATGTGCCCAATCAAAACTAATTAACCAGTTAGTATCTAATGTAAGTTTGACAGATTCGAGCAAGTAATTTTTAATTGGGAGCTATTCACCTAGATGCATCTACAGTGAGTTAAGGATAGATCCCTTCCACTGATCTCACTTATCTGACCAACATGATAGATTATATTTTGATTAGATTACTAGTCAATTCGTACAGACCCATGCCATTAAGATGAATCAGTGTGACTGATTTAGGTGTCTTTAGACCAGCTTGTGCTTAATCTTTTATATGACTTGGTGAAGTCAATGAGAGAATTTGTAGCTTGCAGGTCGACTTCTTCTCTTATTCTCAGATCAATTAAATCAATTTTTCTAAATTATTAGGTCCATAAAGTGATAAAATTATGAGATAACTTGATCATTACCTCCCATTAAGGTGTATGATAATGAGTCCAATATTCCAAATAAATATTGGAGGCACCACACGCCTGGTGTCTATTACATATTGGAATTGTCATTCATCATATGACTATCATAATATACTTTCAGATCAATGCTCAAGTTGGCCGAGCCACACTTGGATCTGGACATCCATTTGTTGGATGTATTTGATGTGTCATGTTAATGGTTGGACCTAATCAGGATTTTCATTGGAAGCACCACATGCCTGCTGAAGGGACACCTGGGGCAGAACCTATTGCTAGAAGTTGTTTGGAGAAATAATTGGTTATGAACCTACCCATGGATGCACTAGGGTTGGCCGAGCCACACTCGGGCCCGAATGCAGTCTGTGTAGATTCTAGTACCCACTAAAAAATTAATGTAATTCTTCAAATTGGAGAAAGAGGCTATCAATTCGTTGAAAATAATGGGAGGACCTTTAGACTAAAATTCATATCTTCAGGATTAATAATAATAATAATAATAATAATAATTCATATACTAATAGTCTAATATTTTTTTCTTTCAGTTATGGCCAACACACTATCCCTCCATTCGCTGTTGGACAGCAACAAAGCTCATCGGATCCAACTTTGATAGCTGATATTGAAAGTTGAAGATCATGTTGGAGCACGAAAGGATTTTATATGTCCTTACGGATTAGGCACCTGAAGAACCTATAGTCAATTCTCCTCGTGCTGTAAGAGAGTTACATGAAGTGACTCAATGACCGCACGACTGTGCGTTGCATGATGAGGGCAGCTATGAACGATAAACTTAGTCATAAGTTTGAGGATACGCAGCCTGAGGAGATGATTCAAATATTGAATGAGTCCTTCGACACCCCTGAGGATGCGGAGAGACATAAAATCTCCTATGTAGTGTTCAATGCCCGTATGTGAGAGGAGACTTCAGTCATCGATCATGTATTATATATAATTGAGCAAATTGAACATCTTAGCAAACTTGACTTTTCGTTGCATGAACAGTTAGGTAAAGATGCTATCCTCAATTTGCTATCGAAATCCTACATACCCTTTCTCAGTTATTATAGAATGACGAAGTCTATGGTAAACTACCATGATTTGCTAGGGTTACTACAGATTTTTAAGAAGAATCACCAGCTCCAGAAAGAGCAAGTAAATTTAGTGGGAGGTTTATTTGCAGGACGTCGATCCTCTAGGAGAGGAAAGAAGATAAAGATGCAAAAATCCTATGCCATCGATCTCAAGCAGAGCAAAATGTCAAAAGTTGACAAGAGTCAGGCAGAGTGCTTTTTCTATAAAATACTGGGTCATTGGAAAAGGAATTGTTCTGCTTATATAGCTATCCTTGATCCAAATAGGCCTAAGAACAAGAGAAAGAGGCAAGTGGTTGCTTCATAGGGTATTTATATGATAACACCTTATAATTTTTTTATTTGTGATACTACTACCTGGGTATTGGATACTAAAAGTTCTATTAATATATGCAATTTGTTGCAGGGACTACAAATAAGTAAAAAATTTTGAGAGAATGAGTAGTTCCTTAACATTGGAGATAGAAGCCTTGTTCCAGTTCTGACCTTGAGAACTTTGCAGCTTGTCTTCGAGTCTAGTGGTGTCATATTGGATGATTATCATTATTATCCCTCCTTTATGATGAATGTCATCTTTGTAGGCCTTTTGGCCAAACTTAATTATAAGTTTATAATAAAAGATGATTTTTGTGATATCATTATGAATGATACTGCAATTATACATAGATAATTGAAACATGGCATATACAGAATATCATGGCCTGTTAGTGTAATGTATACACCTAGTAAACACTTCAAAATAGATAATGTCAGTAAATCCTACCTTTGGCATTGTAGGCCTGGTCATGTGAATAAGAATAGGATTGACAGGTTGATCAAGGAACGTGTCCTTGAGATAGATGATTGTAAATCATTGCCTACCTATGAGTCCTGTCTACTTGGTAAGATGACTAAGTCACCTTTTAAAAGAAAAGGTGTCTGTGAACATAAGTATCAGAGGAGGATACTACTACTTTATTATGTTTACAGACGATCTATCGAGGTATGGGTATGTCTATCTTACGAAGCATAAGTCAGAATCATTTGAAATGTTCAAATGATTCTGTGCTGAAGTAGAGAAACAAACTAAAAAGAGTATTAAGATCCTTCCATCAGACTGAGAAGGTGAATACCTCACCAGTAAGTTTCTGACACATCTAGAAAAGAATGAGATTCTCTCACAATAGACCCATCCTGAAACACCACAACATAATGGTATGTTCGAGAGGAGGAATCAAATCTTATTAGACATGATCTGATCCATGATGGGCTTTTTCAGTCTGCCAATCTCTTTTTGAGAATATGCTCTAGAGACTGCCTACTACATTTTGAATAAAGTATCCAGCAAGTCTGTTGATAAAACTTCATATGAGATATAGATTGGGCGTAAGTCAGTGCTCTCACACCTTAGGGTCTGGGGGTGTCCAACTTATGTCAAACGTTTAAAGATAGATAAGCTTGGACAGAAGTCTAATAGATGCTTATTTATAGGGTACCCAAAGAAAACTAAAGGGTACTACTTCTACCTCGCTGTAGAATAAAAGGTGTTTGTTAGTAGTCGGACAGTCTTTTTGAAAAAGGAGTTCCTTGGTGAAGGAGCTAATACCTATAAAATTGAACTTGATAAAGTTCATGAAGTGGAAGGACCGACACAAATAGAATTGGATTCGATTGGTGAATTGAATCTAGAACCGATAGAGACACCATTAAGGAGATCCGATAGAGTACCGCATCAATCGGATAGATACTATGGTTTCATGATCTGGGATGGTGATCCTATTGAACTTGATGAGAACGATGAGGATCCGATCACCTATATGGAGGCCATGCAAAGGCCTGACTCTCAAAAATAGCTTGAGGCCATGAAGTCCGAGATGAAGTCCATGGAGATCAATAGTGTATGGACACTAGTTGATCCGTCTGAAGGGATAAAATCCATAGGGTGTAAATGGATTTTCAAGAGAAAAAGAGGAGCGAACGGAAAGGTAGGGACCTATAAAGCTCATCTAGTTCCCAAGGGTTATCGTCAGTATTATGGTATTGACTATGATGAGACGTTCTCTCTTGTGGCAATGCTCAAGTCCATTCAGATTATGCTTGCTATCGCTGCACACTTAGATTATGAGATCTGGCATATGAATGTCAAAATCGTTTTCCTTAATGGAGAGCTGGAAGAAGAGATGTATATTATACAACCTGAAGGTTTCACATCCACAGATGAGTCGAAAATATGCAAGCTGAAAATATCTATTTATGGACTTAAGCAGGCATCTAGGAGTTGGAACATGCATTTTGATAAAGTGATTAAAACATATGGCTTCATTAAGAACGGAGAAGAGCCTTGCATCTACAAGTGGACTTTCGATTCTGTGGTCATTTTTTTAGTATTGTATGTGAATGATATACTGTTACTGAAAAATGACATTCCGATTTTACAGAGTGTAAAGCTGTGGTTATCATCACAGTTCTCCATGAAGGACTTGGGAGAAGCATCCTACATCCCAGGGATGAAGATCTATAGGGAAGATCTAGAAGGTTACTTGGATTATCCCAATCCACGTACATTGACGCCTTGTTGAAGCAGTTCAACATGGATAATTTCAAGAAAGGCTATCTTTCGATAGGCCATGGAATTACTCTTTTCAACAAGGATTGTCCGACAACTCCTGAGGAGAGAGAATGCATAAGCAGAATATCATATGCTTCGGTAGTGAGATCTATCATGTATACTGTGACATATACAAGGTCGGATGTAGCCTATTCACTAGTAGTGAGTAGGTACCAGTCAGATCCGAATGAGAAGCATTGGAAGATTGTGAAAGCAATTCTTAAGTATTTGAGAAATACTAAAGAATAATGGCTTATCTATGGAGACTCTGATCTGAAACTTGTGGTATATACTAATTTCAATTTTTAGTCAGATTGTGATAACAGCAAAAGCATGTCGGGCTACGTATTTATCTTGAATGGAGGAGCTATTTGCTAGAAGAGTTTCAAGCAACATACTCTAATCGATTCTGTATGCGAAACAAATACATTGCTACATCAGATGCTGCAATGTTCTACGTCGCTATCACCTGGTGCAAGAGATCATGAACCATGATGACGTCGAACTTTAGAAGATCGACGAAAAGGAGAACCTAGCTGATCCCTTCACTAAAGTTCTCAGGATCAAAGAGTTCAATGACTTCAAATGGAAGATGGATATAAGATACTTCCCCGATTGGCTTTAGTCCAAGTGAGAGTTGTTGGGAAATGTATCCTAAAACCAATCATGTGGTGATTGAGTTCATCCTTGTATATAAATTATTGATCAATTGAATAATAGTTATTCTGATATTTTTTATCACAAAGTGATATCTTCCTTGAACTCTTATACTGTGATGAAGTCCCTAGAACTATGCTAGTATATGATAAAGAGAGGATATATCGTATAGTTCTTAAACATGTTCATGATCAAATGATACGTCATTACGGAACAATGATATTTATAGAGTGGAGGTCATTGTGTGCCATGTGGGTTGGTTATCCTCTTAATCAAGGAGTGTGGTGACACTGGTATGGCATATAGGTGAGATGTAGGGATACATCGTCACTGAACATGTGACTCATTTGCTGAGCATTCTGCTGTCAAGAGCTGCTCATAAAATACATGGATATAAGTGTCCTTCAGACCTGAAATTACTATAGTGACTTGCAAGCAACTCACTGTGCTTTGATGCTGGACTACCTGGATTTCTATTGCAGTGATGGAAGGCTATTGGGTACAATCAAGTACTTGCGAAGTCTGTGTGTGGATCAAGATGGGATTAACCCTCTGAATTATTAGAGTTGATGAATCACTGTATTTCAATTTAGTAAAGTCTTGGCTAGGGTAATCTATAAGATGGATTTAAAAAGTTGAGATACAATGCAGATGAAGCAATCTCGATTGACAGTTAACTTGAGACCATCCTAGAGCATCCAAGGTCAAAAAGATGAATTATACAGTAACCGTGTGCATGGGTTCTGAAATATTTCTTTACGATAATTTGACCTATTTGGACGTCGGAAACCATTGCTAGATGGTATCTCGATTAGTGCAGAAATTGGTTCCTGTGCTACCGGCTTAGTGTTTGAACCTATGGAGTCACGCATACAAGTCAGACAAAGTAGGATAGAATTGACCAATGTTTATATGACCAATTTGAAAGTACTTGACTTGATTGGATATATAAGCTAATTTGATTGAGAATTAAATTATGGATCAAACAAAATTGAAGAGTTGACTATGTCTAGCTAGCACTACATATGAGGTTCAGATTCGATCTTGGAGATGAATAATTTCTGATCTATGATTCATGAAATATATGAAAGATTGAATTTAAGTACTAATTAATTTTAAATTAGATCTAAATTAATTAGACTTAAATAGATTCAAAATTTAAGTTAGACTTGGTACAAAAGTCCTAACGAGTTGGGGATTGACAGTCTTTCGAAATTATTTCGAATCAGCTTTGAATCGGATTCGAATCGGACCTATTTTCGATGAGATATGAGTATTTCTACTTGCACTGGGAATACCCCCTCATGAAGCATGACCAAAACTGAATTTGGTGCTTATTTGGGGTGTCCCAAGTGGGTGAGAGATTGGGTGCAAGTTGATTGTCATATGTGATGACAATTATATCTCATATAGGAATCCTTCTTTTATGAGTATTGGACCAATTCAAATCAGATTTGAATTAGAAGTCCTAATTTTATTGGATCATGAGAATCATCTATAAATAGAGAGGGTCTTGTTGCCCAGCTATGCAACCCAAGAGGGGGGGGGTGAATTGGGTTTCTAAAAATTTTAAGCCCGATAAATAACTTATGAAGAACAAAACAAAGACTTTAATTCAATATTAATTACCTAAAGCAGGAATGCAAGGATATAATAAAGAAATAAAGTGAAGCGATAAAGTACACCACAAACACAAGGATTTATAGTGGTTCGGTGCCAACCCTGTACCTACATCCACTCCCCAAGCTCCTACTTGGGAATTTCAATCCACTATACTTGTATTCAACCTGAATACAAAACATCGGAAACTCCGACACTAGCTATCCCAAGCTAGATCACTTATTTTTCGGGTACAAGTAAACCCAAAATACTCCGATTTCAGGTTCGGATCAACCTTTCCTTGTTTTGGAAATCCTCCAAAAACAAGAACAAAAAAAAAAAAAAACTCACAAAGAGTTAGAAAATTTTGAGCACAGATTAATACAATAACAGCTCCTTTAAATGAGCGAATATAACAATAAAAACTTTACTCAAATGAAGAACCCCTTTTCGGATTTTCTCAAAGTGGATGAACGCTTGAACGAATGCTTGAGAAGAGGTTGATTGTTGATTGAAGATCTCTTTAAAACTTTGGAAGATCTCTAGCTCAAGGTTGAACAATAGGCTTGAAAGATCCTCTCTTTGAAAGCTCTTGAATCTCTTTCACAATCTCTCGTGTGGATTTTGGATCCTCTTTTCTTTTTCTCTCAAATTATCTCGTTGATCTCAGGCTTTTTCGTGCAGATTTCGGATCCTCTCTTGTATTTGATCTCACATTTGATCTCTATTTAATCTGCAATTTCTTTCACCATTTTAAGCATTTTACAGCATTAGAAGCAAGAGAAAATAATTTAGACAGATAAAGAGCCGTTAGAGCAATTTTAGGAAGCATAAAAGGTAATTAAAACGGGCAAAAAAATAGCCGTTGCTGATATTTTCCATCGCAGGGGTCGACTCATGAGTCGACTCATGCATCAGGAGTCGACTCATGAGTCGACTTCTGTTGCACAGATCAGACAGTCTTGATTTCTAGATTTTTCGGCTCAAATCAGTAGAGGTCGACTCATGAGTCGACTCATGCCTTGTGGGTCGACTCATGAGTCGACTCACAGGTCGTGCCAAGTAAAAAATCCAGCGTGCCATGGGAATTTTTTGCGTGCCAGTCAGCTCATAGTGCCATGAGTTGACTCATGAGTCGACTCATGCACTTCAAACCTTCATAACTTCAAAAATATAAGTCCAAAAATAATGAAATTTTCATCAATAATTTTCAAATCATTTGTTTTATCAAATGATACTATCAAATCAGGATTTTAGTGAAATTATGATTTTGCCCTTGAAGAGCATAAGGACTTTTTCAATTTAAAATTATTTGTATCCCTTCAATCTGCTTTGTAATCATCAAAATCAATCTAGGAGCAACAATCTCCCCCTTTTTGATGATGACAAAATACTTGAACAAAAACATTTATGTTAATGCATTAATTTCAAAAGAATCCATTATAGGTGTATATGCTTGAAAAGAGTATGATTCTTTTGGCATGTAATATAAATGGTCATATACAAAATTAATTTGTCCATTTGCTTAAGGATTTGAAGATATGCTCATTTGATTATGTGATTTTGGTGTTAGAGCAGAAAACTTGTTTTTGTTATCAGATTGAGCTGTATTTTGAAAATTCTATTTTCATTTGATTTTAGATTTAGCATCAGAGCAAAAAAAATACTTATGTGCTTAAAAAAATATGTGCCAAAGTATGTTTAAAAGTTGATTTTGAGCTTAAGTGTATTAACTCATTTTGAGCTTAAGATATATCAGAGCAAGAGAAAAGAAATAAATTTTGCAATGTATCAAAGCAAGAACAATAATTTTTACAATGTTATCCGAAAAGATTTTACAATGTATCAGAGTAAATGTTATAATATATCAGAGAAAATTTTACACTGTATCAGAGCAAATATCAGAGAAACTGTATCAGATTAAATTTTATCATGTATCAGAGCAAGTTCAAAGAAATTTTAGGGTGTATCAGAGTAAATCAAATTTCTTAAGATGTATCAAGATAAATTTCAAAAGATATATCAGAGCAAATTTGAATTTTGAAATATATCAGAGCATATAAAAAAAATTACTTATTTGCATTGTACTTATGATTTTGCTTTTGATGGATGGCTTTTTGTTTAATTTCTGCAAATATTTAATTTCTGAAATTTTTGTTTAATTTCTTTAATTTTTGTTTAATATCTCCAATTTTGTTTTGTTTAATTTCTCCAAATATTTAATTTTTGAAATTTTTGTTTAATTTCTCCAATTTTTGTTTAATATCTCCAATTTTGTTTTGTTTAATTTCTCCAAATATTTAATTTCTAAAATTTTTGTTTAATTTCTCCAATTTTTGTTTTTGTTTAATTTCTCCCCCTTTTTGACATCATCAAACATGGTTAACTCTTCCTTTTTCTGAAATATTTTTTAATTTCTTCCCCTTTAGAGTTTTTCACAGATGTTTGCTCCCCCTTAATATAGCAATTATCAACAGCAAACAATAACAAAGAGAAGACAATTTTTCCACAAGAAGAATATATAACCAAAATATGATCAATATCATTACAAAAGGTAGAAATATAAGTAAAAAACGATTCCATTAAAAACATAATTGTTTCAATATATAGTTCTTAAAAATAAAATTCAACCAGCTAATTGTCAATACATGGCCCCAAGGTATAGATCCTAGAACAAGATACTAACTCCTAGGATTTAGTAAAGATCAAGATAAGTCAATGATCGGAGTCATCAGATATAGGGTGAGGAGATGATGGATCAGAAGTGCGTCCTCTACCCCGTCTGCCTCTGCCACGAGCAGGAGAGCGAGATGAACTGGGTGGCTGAGAACGCTGAGATGCTAAGGACTGAACAGAAAGGGTGAGTCTGATAGAATCAAGTACGTTCAGTGCTCTGGAAACAGATTGAAGTAGAGCAGTGAACTGAGTGGTAGCATGCTCACTCGATCCTCGGATTTCTTTCCTCAGCAATTCATATCCACCTTCTAGTGCTCCTCTGAGCCTACCAGCCTCTGCAGTGAGGTCTGTGACCTCAATGATTGACTCCTGTGGTTTGGGATGGGCCAATGCAAGGACTTGCCCCTGCAAGTCAAGAACTCTGCCAGTCAGTCTCCAGACTGTGTCCTCAAGCTGCTGTATCCTGATGGACTGATCTGAAATCATCTGAAACACAGTGGAGATGTGGGGAGTAATGGTCTGATCAGAAGAGGTGGCTCCAGGTGCAAAAGAAGTACTACCCCACTGACTAGACAGCAAAGAAGCCACACGCTGTGATATATGCTCGATCTGATCGTCAGCCAGTCTGAACTCTGAATGAGGTGCTCTGCTCTCTGGCTGATACACTGGTGTGGGCATCCTAGTAAACTCTGAAGGGCCAGCCTCAGTATCAGGAATGAACTGGGTATCAGGTGAAGCTGCCCTGAAGTCATGGACAGGAGATGATGGATCTTCTTCTTCTACTCTGCCTTCAGTTCTGACTTCAGCTCTATCTTCAGTTCTCTCTTCAGTTCCCTTGATCCAACCACCATCAGTCTTTGTAATTCCCATTCGATGCAGGCTGTGTTGGTTGAAAGTGTCCACATGTGAGAGCTTGGTAGGTGTCTCCCCCTCACAGCTAACTCCAAACCTCCTAAATACTCTAGTAAGGGCCATACCATAAGGCAAGTGTGCCTTGGATCTGTTCAAAGTTTCTCTCATGGCCTCTATCATAAGTGCAGGAAGGTTTAGGGGGGTCTGAGTGATGACATGAAACATGACACATACATCTCTGCTGGAAAGTAAGTCATGTCTACCACTCCTAGGAAAGAATAGCTTTGTTACCATCTGATGCAGGACCCTCATCTCAATGGACAAAATCTTTGCTTCCAATTTGTTTAAATTTTCTGAATAAGTTTCTCCTAAAATAATTCTGATCCCCTCTTCTTTAATTGGGAGTTCCATATATGAGTATCCTTCACTAGGCAACTGAAGTATTTCTCCCAATATTCTAGAATCCAAGCAGATATCAATTCCCTTGACAGTTGAAGTCACTGACCTGTTTCCATAATGTAGATTCTGGTAGAATTCTCTAACTAGGTCAACATAGGTGACTTCCTTAAGAGAGCAATAGAGTTCCCATCCTTGATTTTTAATTTTACTTGCAAAAGTAAAGCCTTCTTTCTCAAAGAACCAAAAATCTATATTTTTCCCGGTTTCTACTTTTCTATCAGAAAGAGGATTTACACTGGGGCTTATGGAGGATTGAGAGGGACCTTGAGCAGGTACTGAAATTGGAGTGGGAGCAGTTGAAGATTGAGCGGCTTGCCTTTTCTTTCTGACAATTTCTTCAGGCTCACGGATTGATTTTCTTCTTTGGGGAAGTTTCATCTTTGGAGCCATATCCACTATACTAGCAGACAAGGAGACTTGAATTGAGTGGAGGAGGGATCACAAGAGAGTGAAGAAGGATTTTGGTGGAGAAGAGAAGTGGATTTTGGAATATCGGTAAAGTGCTAGGGCACGTTCCAATCTGCGCCAAGCAATGCGAGAAGGCACAGAAAATCCTTTTTGAGGAGGCGATTTTTGGTGGAGAGGAGGAGGGAGAATTGCCTCGAAATTAATCCTTGGATTTGGAGCAAAAAGAGTTGGAGAAGACGGCTTTTGGAAGAAGGATGATGGGAAGATGAGTCATCTCACAAACAATAACCCTTATAAAAACAATGAACCCGTTGAAAGTTGGTGGGATTTATAAGTTTGCCATTGAGTCGACTCATAGGGGTCGACTCATGAAGTTCAAAAAATCAAGAAAAATATGAATAAATTCCAGAAAAATTTGAAATTTTGAGTGAAGGAATTTTGCTTAATGATAAGTTTTTAGAATGATAAATTTGAGCTTTTGGGACCAGGATAGTTGTTGGAAATTGAGCTTTAATCAATTCTTTAGAAATTGAGAAATTTTAGGCAAATGGATCTAGAATTCCTAGATTTCTCCTAATTTCATAGAATCTATCCTCACTAAGGGCCTTTGTAAAGATATCAGCTAATTGATTTTTAGTGCAAATATATTCAAGAATTATGTTTTAGTTTTGAACATGTTCTCTTATAAAATGATGTCTTATTTCAATATGTTTAGATCTTGAGTGTTGAATTGGATTTTTAGATAGATTTATGGCACTTGTATTATCACATCTTATTGGTGTTTCATTAAGTTTGATTCCAAAA
>NC_025994.2:43936129-44042437 GCF_000442705.2 Elaeis guineensis
GTTTAAAAAATGGACGAATTGGAGTAATTGGTCAAATCTAATCAAAAGTTGAATTAGATTAGGTCAAGGATACTCTAGACTCAACTTCAATAGTTGTAGTTGAATGGGTCCATGTCTTTAACTAGACCAAGATGGACTTAATTCATGGCTACGAGGTGGAGCTCTATTTACTAAGTTGATCAAAATTAAAACTAATGAACCGGTTGGTGTCTAAGGTAAGTTCGGCAGTTTTGACCAGTGGTTCTTAAGCGGGAGCTACTCGCATTGATTCGATCATTGACGAGTTAATGGCAAATCCCCACCACTGATCTCACTTACCTGGCCAATCTGGTAAGTTAGATTTTGATTAGATCACTTGGTGATTAGAGCTCACCCATGTCATTAGGTAAATCAGTATGACTGATTTAGGTGCTCCTAATGCCAGCTTTAATTAAATTTTTTTTAATCTGACTTGGTGAAGTCAGTGGGAGGATTGAAATTGGCTGGATGATTTCTTCTCTACTATTCTTTAATAAAATCCTCAAAATTATTAGGTCCCTAAAATGATTAAGTTATAATGATAACTAAGTCATAGCCTCCCATTAAGTGAATGATAATGAGTCCATTAGTTCAATGATCATTGGAGGCCCAAAGGCCTAGTGCTCATTGGCTAATGGAATTATTATTCATAATATGATAATTTGATTGAGTCTTTCTGATGGTGGTTAGGTTGGCCGGCCAAAGTCGGGCCTGATCATTTATTGGTCCGATTCACTAAATTAAGTCATGTTAATGGTTGGACCTAACCAGATCTTTTCAGTGGAGGCCAAAGCCTACTGGTTAGGTTCTGGGGCAAAATAAATTACTAGAAGTTGTTTAGAGAAACAACTGGTTAAGAACCTACCCATAGATGCACATGGGTTTGACCAACCAAAGTTGGGCTCGTGTGTAGTCTGTGTGGATTCTAGTACCCATTAAGGAATTAAAGTAATTTCTCGAATTGGAGGATGAGGCTACCAGTTCGTAAAAATATTGGAAAAAACTTTAGACTAAAGTCCAAGTCTTGAGTATTAATTTATGTACTAATAGAGGTCTCATTTTTCTTTAAGCAGCTATGGCCACTACCCTATCGCTCCGGTCATTATTAGATAATGACAAGCTCATGGGACCCAATTTCGATAGCTGGTATCGAAAATTGAAAATCATCCTTGAGCATGAACGGATCCTTTATGTAGTAACAGATCCAGCACCTGAGGAGCCAGCTCCGAACGCTAGTAAAGCGATCCGAGAAACTTACTTGAAGTGGCTCAATGACCGCACCACCGTTCGATGTATTATGCTGGCAGCAATGAATGACGAGTTCAGCCGAAGGTTTGAGAACGCCCAGCCACAGGAGATGCTTCAAATATTGAATGACTCCTTTGGCACGCCTGACGACGTTGAAAGGCACAAAACTAGTTGTGCTATTTTCAATGCTCGGATGAGGGATGGGGCCTCAGTCACTGATCATGTACTGTATATGATCGAGATGATTGAGCGCCTAAGCAAATTGGGCTTTCCTCTGCACGAGCAGCTCGGTAAGGATGCGATCCTTAATTCCTTGCCCAAGTCCTTCCTCCCATTCCTTACTCATTTTTGAATGACAAAGCCTGCAGTAAACTACCACGGATTGTTGGGGTTGCTGCAGAACTTTGAGAAGGATCACCAACTCCATAAGGAGTCGGTGAATGTAGTGGGAGGGTCTTCTTCTCGTCGTCAACCCTTTGGGAAGGGGAAGAAGAAACAAGAAGAAGAAAAATAAGAAGGTGCAATCTCATGCTGGGACAGTAGCACGGGGTCAGACCAAGAAGCGCAAGCATGACCAGAGCCAGGCAGAGTGCTTCTTTTGCAAGAAGCACGGGCATTGGAAGAGGAACTATTCTCAATACATTGCCTCCCTGGACCCGAACAGGCCAAAGAAGAAGCAAGGTAATTATATGATAACTCCTTGCAACTTTTCGATTTGTGATACTACTGCCTAGGTATTGGATACCGGAAGCCCTTATCATATTTGTAATTCGATGCAGGGTCTGTAGGTCAGTAGAAGATTTGATGAAGGCGAGAGGTTCCTGAATGTTGGAGATGGAAGCAAAGTTCCAGTTCTAGCTTTAGGAATCATGAGTCTTGTAATCAATTCTCGTAATGTAATTCTGAGTGAATGTCACTATTGTCCAAATTTTTTATTAAATATTATTTCTGTAGGCCTTTGGCCATGTACGGTTATGATTTTTTAATAAAAGGAAATATTTGCAATATCATTTTGAATGGTGTTTACAATATTTGTTGGACAATTAAATAATAGAATTTACTTACTATCACAGCCTGTTAATGTGGTTCAAAAATTCGGTAAACGCTCTAGAATAGATAATATGTCAGAAGTCTACCTTTGGCACTGTAGGCTAGGTCATATCAATAAGAACAGGATAAACAGGTTGGCTCAAGAAGGAATTCTTGAAGTTAGTGATTGTGAATCACTTCCAATCTGTGAGTCCTGTCTTCTTGGAAAGATGACCAAGTCACCTTTTACTGGAAAAGGTGAGCGAGCCAGTGAACTCTTAGGTCTGGTACATTCTGATGTATGTGGACCCATGAGCTCAAGTGCAAGAGGTGGATTTTTCTACTTCATAACCTTCACAGACGACCTATCTAGGTATGGGTATGTCTATTTAATGAAGCATAAGTCGGAATCATTTGAAATGTTCAAACTATTCTGAAATGAGGTAGAAAAACAAACTGGGAAGTGTATTAAAACTCTTCGATCTGATCGAGGAGGTGAATACCTTTCCAATGAGTTTCTGACGTATCTAAGGGAGAATGGGATTCTCTCTCAGTGGACTCCTCCTGGAACACCACAGCATAATGGTGTGTCTGAAAGGAGGAATCAGACCCTGTTAGACATGGTTCGATCCATGATGGGGTTTGCTGGTCTGCCGATCTCCCTCTGAGGATATGCGCTCGAATCGGCTTGTTACCTTCTAAATAGAGTTCCGAGTAAGTCTGTAGCCAAAACGCCATATGAGATATGGATAGGACGTAAGCCAGTACTCTCGCACCTTAGGGTTTGGGGGTGTCCGGCTTATGTTAAACGTTTAATTACAGACAAGCTTGGACCTAGGTCTGACAAGTGTAATTTTATAGGGTACCCAAAAGAGACCAAAGGGTATTATTTCTACCTTGCTGATGAGCAAAAGATGTTTGTCAGCCTTAAGGCAATCTTTTTAGAAAAGGAGTTCCTTAGTGAAGGAACTGTTGCCTCTAAAGTCGAACTTGACGAAGTTCGACAGGTGGAAAAATCGACACATGTTACTGAACCTGAACCGGATTTGATTAGATCAGATCCGGAGCCCATTGATTATGCACCCTTAAGGCGGTCTGGTAGAGTACCACATCAACCGGACAGATACTATGGTTTCTTGGTCCGAGATGGTGATCCTATCAAACTTGATGAAAACGATGAGGATCCGATCACCTACATGGATGCAATGCAGAGACCTGACTCTGAGAAATGGCTAGAGGCCATGAAATCCGAAATGGAGTCCATGAAGGTCAACGATGTGTGGACATTGGTTGACCCACCCGAAGGAGTAAAACCCATAGGGTGTAAGTGGGTCTTCAAAAGGAAGAGGGGCGCAGACGGAAAGGTGGAGACCTATAAAGCCGTCTGGTTGCCAAGGGATATCGTCAACATTATGGTATAGACTATGACGAGACGTTTTTTTCCTGTGGCAATGCTCAAATCCATTCGGATTATGCTTGCGATAGCTGCCCATCTGGACTATGAAATCTGGCAGATGGATGTGAAGACAGCTTTCCTAAATGGAGAGCTGGACGAAGAGGTGTATATGATACAACCTGAAGGGTTCACATCCACAGATGAGTCTAAGGTGTGCAAGCTATAGAGGTCCATTTATGGACCTAAGCAGGCATCTCGGAGTTGGAACATACATTTTGATAGGACGATCAAAACGTATGGCTTCGTTAAGAACGGAGAAGAACCCTGCATTTATAAGTGGGCTAATGGTCCAGCAGTAGTATTTCTTGTATTGTATGTGGATGACATTCTCTTAATCGGGAATGATGTCCCTGCATTACAGGGAATAAAGATTTGGCTATCGTCACAGTTCTCCATGAAGGATCTGGGAGAAGCTTCCTACATCTTAGGGATGAGGATCTATAGGGATAGATCCAAAAAGTTGCTTGGCTTATCCCAGTCCACGTATATTGATACTATGCTGAAAAGGTTCAGCATGGAAAATTCTAAGAAAGGCTATCTACCGATAGGCCATGGAATTTCTCTCTTGAAGAGGGATTGTCCGACAACACCTCAAGAGAGAGAGCGTATGGGTAGGATTCCATATGCTTCGACAGTGGGATCTATCATGTACGCCATGACATGTACACGACCAGATGTGGCATACTCACTAGGGGTAGTGAGTAGATACCAATCTGATCCAGGAGAGAATCACTGGAAGATTGTTAAAACCATCCTGAAGTATTTGAGAAATACTAAGGACCAGTGGCTTATATATGGTGAATCGGACTTGAGACTTATAGGGTTTACAGACTCTAGTTTCCAGTCTGATCGAGATGATAGCAAGAGTGTGTCAGGATTTATTTTTACCCTTAATGGTGGGGCTGTCTGCTGGAAGAGTTCCAAGCAGCACACTGTGGCTGATTCAGTATGCGAGGCGGAGTATATTGCTGCATCAGATGCTGCCAAAGAAGCGGTGTGGCTGAGAAAATTCATCACCGAGCTCGGAGTAGCACCCTCTCTTGTTGGTCCAGTTCTGCTCTACTGCGACAGCTCTGGAGCCATTGCTCAGGCAAAGGAACCAAAGGCACACCAGCGGACGAAGCATATTCTGCGCCGCTACCATCTCATCCGGGAGATCGTGGATCGAGGTGACGTCGACCTTCAGAAGATCGACGGGAAGGAGAACCTGGCCGACCCATTCACTAAAGCCATTGCGGTGAAGGAGTTCAACGACTACAAGTCGAAGATGGGTATTAGATACTGCACCGATAGGCTTTAGGCCAAGTGGGAGATTGTTGGGAATAGTGTCCCAAAGCCAATCATCAGCCTGTTGACGGTTGTGCTCCTTTTGTATTAGTACATGAATTATAAATAAATAAAAGTTATTTTGATATTTTTTCATCACAAATGTTTCATCTTCTAATGAACTCCTGTGTTGTGGTGAAGTCCTTAGGACTATTTAGACTCGACAAAGGAGGATTTGTCGTTTAGTCCTTAAATATGTTCGCGACCAAATGATACGTTGTTACCAAGGACGACAACATTTATCGAGCATAGGTCGTTGTGTGCCATATGGGTTGGTTGTCCTCATAACCAAAGAGTGTGGAGACACTGGTATGGCATACAGGTGAGATGTAATGGTACATCTGCACTGAACGTGACCAACTCCGGAGCTATTTCTGCTGTCAAGATTTGCTCCGATGGGATATGGGTATAAATGTCCCTCCGACCTGAGACCGCCACGGTGACTTGCAAGCAACTCACTGCACTTAGGCACTGGACTACCTAAATTTCTAATTCAGTGACGGAAGGTTGCTGGGTGTAGTCAAGTACTTGACTTGTCGGTGCGTGTGTCAAGATGGGATTGATCACTCCAGTTTAGGAGCTGTGTACAGTCGTGTTTCAATTTAGCAAAACCATGGCCAGGGTAGTCCTAGTGAGGAGTCACAGGACTAATTGAGTTGAGCACGATTCGGATGATATGATCAGGGTTGACAGTTTAACTCTGAGTCATCCTAAACACAGGGGTCAAAAGGGATGAATTATACGGTAACCATATTCACGTAGGTTCTGAATGTTGCGATTGCGATTATTCGACCTATCCGGTCGTCGGGTACCATTGCTAGATGGTCACTTCGATTAGTACAGAAATTGGTTCCTGTGCTACCGGCTTAGGTTCGAACCTGCGGGGTCACACACATTAGAGGTTCCTTTCTGATCTGATGGCTGATTATGAGTCTTATCTATCTGGAACTCTATGATTGAGAATTAGGATTCTCTAATCATGAGTTCCACACATTTTGGGTATCGGGGTCAAAATTTTGAATTTCGAATTTTGAATTTAAAATTTGAACTCTTTGATCAGGGTTTCATATCGATGGTCTCTGATGTCTGATTGCCCATCGGATTTGGACTCAATATTTATGAGAGGTTTAATTAGTAATTTAATCACTAATTAACTCAATTTGATTGAGTAATTATTTTTGGATCAAGTCCAATTGAATTGGATTCAGTTTGGATTGACCCGATTAGGTTAAATGTTGACCTAATCGCTAAGGTGGTTTAGTCCCTGATTTGATCAGGGGTTAGGTTTAGTTAATTCCTGATTTGATTAAGATTTTATTAAGCCTAATTAAGCCTAATTATGTTGGGTTTAATTTGGTCTAATTGTGCTCAACCTATTTTAAACTAGGTTGGCTCAATTTGAATCAAACCACCTTGTTTTAAATTTCCTGCGTCACCCAACTTCCTTGCACCCATTTGAATTCACGAGCAGAAACTTCTCATGAAATTTTTCTCACGTAAAACCCTTCCCCACATCCTCATTTGTGCGCCATATGGATGGATAAATTAATTAGTTAGCCATTCAAATTCAAAGCATGTTTGAATTTGAATGGATAACTTATCACTTGCCCTTTCATCCTTATCCATTTTGTGCGTCACATTACTTACACGAGAAAAGGTTTCTCATGAAACTTTTCCATGCACAAAGAGCCACGCCCCTTCTCTTCTCACGCCCAAAAGGATAGGGATAAGTTGGTTTTCGTTTGAATTCAAATTTGATTTGAATTCAAATGTGTAACCTCTTGTCTTTATCCTCTCACGCGGATAAGACACGTTCGATGTTGTTTTAAAAAGAGGAGAAAGATGGGACGTGCGTAGAAAAATTAGGAGAGAAACTTTGGGGCATGAGGAAGGCTTCTGCATAAGGTGAAGGTCCAAAACCTTCCGAGAGAAAAAGAAAGAAAAGAGAGAAAATTGGGCGCAGGGTTTTTGGTGTGTACCCTAGGGTTTCTACCTAGGGTTCGGGAAGTGAGATTTGTATGCCACGAGTGTCGTGAGTCCACCAAATTTCAGAGAGAGATCCATCAGCCTCTCAAGTAACTGTGCAGATGATCCGGAGCATCCGAGAAGTCGGCACACATCGATCGAAGGAGTTCGATCAACATCTGCCATCAAAAGGATGAAATCACGAACTAGCATTCGTGAGGAGCTGATCAGATGGGAGCTTCGTGTGGATGATCTGCAGAGGCCAGACAGTTGGGTGGCTATGACGTGATGATCAGATCCCTCTGACGATGATCAGATTGCGGTGATCGACTACCCGCAAAAGGTGATGTGTTCTGAACACAGTACTGTAAAACGTTTACTGATTCAAATTTGAATTTCAAATTTAAATGCATACTGTTGTATCATATTTAGATCCTAGTGTAGGGTTAATTAGTATTAATTAATGAGATTAATTAATAATTCCACTGTAAAATAGTAATTTTGAAAAGTTTTAAAATTACCATTTTGCCCCTGCACTAAATTTTTGCTTCATTAAATTCATCTCATGAATTAAGATGAGCTTTTTTTGAGCTGGACAAGCTTCATTTAGACTGAGAGAAATCTTTCCAAGATTCTTTGGATAAGTTAAATCATATTTGGCTCAGTCGAGATAAAAAAAAAGTTTACACGAGGAGAAAGTTAGACTCAATCGTGTGCTAGCATGATTTTCTTGAACCTAATTGGATCTAATCTAAATCAATTGGACTAGCCCAATTGATGACATCTAGATCTTAACCCTTGTTAGTATGACCCAGTTAGGTTCAATTCCATATGATAATGAGATATGTCGTGATCTCATCATCGATATCATCGAAACTTCTTTTGATGGATCAGAACTCTTCTGATTCAGACAATTAGAATGATCGATCATCAAGATCATTCTAATTGCTTCCAAAATCCAACAGTGACACCTAGCAGTATATAGTGGCAACCCATCAGAACTGAAGATGGACCTATCGATGCAGCTATCTGTGTGATTGAGTTCCTCTATCATGAGTCCCAACTGAATTAGAGTTAAGGTGAACTCGTCAAACCCAACATCAGTCATATGAATCAATCGATCGATCTGAGTCCGATGTGAAACCCTAATGAAAAACTTTTTGTCCATTATTTCACTCTGCCATGGCCATGGGCTTAAGGACTCGATCTTTCGATCATCATAGGACTACTCCTCTCATCTATCGAGGTTGATAGATCCCATCTTGGTGCGACCTAATTCATACATTGAATATGCTACAGCCAACATACACCTCAGGGTTTCGAATAGCTAGGAGACTGAGTTATGGTGTAGTCAAACTATAACACACTCAAGATAAACTGTCGATGCACCTCAGGTCAAAGAACTAGACACACAACTGCAGCATCGAGCTAGTCATCGACGAGAAGGTAGACTTCCTTATGACTGCTCGAGGTGGTCACGCTCAGTACTCTTGTTCTCAATGAATACCTGTACTCTCACTCCGATGTCTCCACACTGTAGACTCAAGACACATCTATCCTACGATAGCGATCATACACTAACCTTCTGAATCGATCACCATCCTCATGATGATCCTATGGTCAGGAGCTATTTATGAGTTAGTTATGTAAATTCATGCCTTAAATTTTCAACTCTTGAAAATATGAATTGACATTCCTACTAACTCAAAGATGTATCACAGACACAATGTACATAATGTGATAGAAGAATAACCCATTTATTGATTTATAGTCAAAATTATAAATTTATCCTTAGATTTGTATAGGAATGTATCAACCAATCTGGCATCTAGGGCACGCATCTAACACTACACGCCTGGTGTCTATTACATATTGAAATTATCATTTATCATATGACCATCATGATGTACCTATAAATCAATGCTCAGATTGGTCGAGCCACACTCGGGTCTGGATATCTATTTGTTGGATGCACTTGATGTATCATATAAATGGTTGGATCTAACCAAGATTTTCAGTGAAGATGCTACACGTCTGCTGAAGGGACACCTGGGGCAAAATCCATTACTGGAAGTTATTTGGAGAAACAATTGATTATGAACCTACCCATGGATGCACTAGGATTGGCCGAGCCACACTCGAGCCCGAAGGCAGTCCATGTAGATTCTAGTACCTGCTAAAATATTAATGTAATTTCTCAAGTTGGGGTAGAGACTACCAATTCATTAAAAATAGTGGGAGGACCTTTAGAATAAAGTCTATATCTTTAAAATTAAAAAATAATAATAATAATAATAATTCATGTACTAATAGATTAATATTTTCTTCATTCAATTTTGGCCAATACACTATCCCTCCATTCACTGTTGGACAGCAACAAGCTCATCGGACCCAACTTCGATATCTCATATCGAAAGTTGAAGATCATGTTGGAGCATGAAAGGATTTTATATGTCCTTACGGATCAGGCACCTGAAGAACCTGCAGCTAATGCTCCTCATGCTGTAAGAGACACTTACATAAAGTGGCTCAATATCCGTATGACTGTGCATTGCCTGATGAGGACAGCTATGAACGACGAACTTGATCGTAAGTTCGAGGATGCACAGCTTGAGGAGATGATTCAAATGTTGAATGAGTCCTTCCGTACCTCTGAAGATGTGGAGAGACATAAAATCTCCTGCGTAGTGTTCAATGCCCGTATGCAAGAGGGGGCTTCAATCACCGATCATGTATGTACATGATTGAGCAGATTGAATGCCTTAGCAAATTTGGTTTTTTGTTGTATGAACAGTTAGGCAAGGATGCTATCCTCAATTCACTATCGAAATCCTACATACCCTTTCTCAGTCATTATAGAATGACGAAGCCAGTGGTAAACTATCATAGTTTGCTAGAGTTACTGTAGACTTTTGAGAAGGATCACCAGCTCCAGAAAGAGCCAGCGAATTTAGTAGGAGGTTCATCTGCAAGATGTCGATTCTCTAAGAGAGGAAAGAAGATAAAGGTGCAGAAATCCCATGCTGCCAATCCCAACTAGAGCAAAACATCAAAAGTTGACAAGAGCCAGGCAGAGTGCTTTTTCTGTAAAAAGCTAGATCATTGAAAAAGGAATTGTCCTGCTTATATAGCTACCCTTGATCCAAACAGGCCTAAGTACAAGAGAAAGAGGCAAGTAATTGCATCACAAGGTATTTATATGATAACACCCTATAATTTCTCTATTTGTGATACTACTACCTAGGTATTGGATATCGAAAGTTCTATTAATATATACAATTCATTGTAGGAACTACAGGTAAGTAGAAAATTTTGAGAGGACGAGCAGTTCCTTAACATTGGAGATGAAAATCTTGTTCCAGTTCTGGCTTTAAGAACTTTGTAGCTTGTCTTCGAGTCCAGTAGTGTCATGTTGGATGATTGTCATTATTGTCCTTTTTTTATAATGAATGTCATCTCTGTAGGCCTTTTGACCAAACTTGGTTATAAGTTTATAATAAAGAATGATTTTTGTGATATCATTATGAATGATACTGTAATTATGCATAGACAATTAAAACATGGCATATACACAATATCACAGCCTGTTAGTGTAATGTATATACCTAGTAAATGCTCCAAAATAAATAATGTCAGTGAATCCTATCTTTGGTATTGTAGACTTGGTCATGTGAACAAGAATAAGATTGACAGGTTGATCAAAGAACATATTCTAGAGATAGAAGATTATGAATCATTGCCTACCTGTGAGTCTAGTCTATTTGGTAAGATGACTAAATCATCTTTTAAAGAAAAAGGTGAGAGAGCCAGTGATGTCCAAGGTCTAATACATACTGATGTATGTGGGTTTGTAAACATAAGTGCTAGAGGAGGATATTACTACTTTATTACATTTATAGATGACCTATCAAGGTATGGATATGTCTATCTTATGAAGCATAAGTCAGAATCATTTAAAATATTCAAACAATTTCGTACTGAAGTAGAGAAACAAACTGAAAAGAGTATTAAGATCCTTCGATCAGACAAAGGAGGTGAATACCTCATCAGTGAGTTTCTGACATATCTGGAAGAGAATGGGATTCTCTCACAATGGACCCATCCTGAAATACCACAACATAATGGTGTGTCCGAGAGGAGGAATCAAATTTTGTTAGACATGGTCCGGTCCATGATGGGCTTTTCCAGTCTGCCAATCTCTTTTTGAGGATATGCTCTAGAGACTACCTGCTACATTTTGAAAAAGGTACCCAGCAAGTCTGTCGATAAAACTCCATATGAGATATGGACTGGATGTAAGCCAGTGCTCTCACACCTTAGGATCGGGAGTGTCCAGCTTATGCAAGCATTTAAAGATAGATAAGCTTGGACTGAAGTCCGATAGATGCTTGTTTATAGGGTATCCAAAGGAAACTAAAGGGTACTACTTCTACCTCGCTGCAGAACAAAAGGTATTTTTTAGTAGTCGGATAGTCTTTTTGAAAAAAGAGTTCCTTGGTGAAGGAGCTAATGTCTGTAAAATTGAACTTGATGAAGTTCATGAGGTGGAAGGACTAACACATACAGAATTGGATTCGATTGGTGAATCAAATTTGGAACTGATAGAGGCACCATTAAGGGGATTCAGTAGAGTACCGCATCAGCCAAATAGATACTATGATTTTTTGATCCGGGATGATGATCCTATTGAACTTGATGAGAACGACGAGGATCCGATCACCTATATGGAGGCCATGCAAAGGCCCAACTCTCAAAAAATGACTTGAGGCCATGAAGTCCGAGAAGGAGTCCATGGAGATCAATAGTGTATAGACACTAGTTGATCCGCCTGAATGGATAAAACCCATAGGGTGTACATGGATTTTCAAGAGGGAAAGAGGAGCGTACGGGAAGGTAGAAACCTATAAAGTCCATCTAGTTGCCAAGCGTTACCGTCAATGTTATGGTATTGACTATTATGAGAAGTTCTCTCCTGTGGCAATGCTCAAGTCCATCTGGATTATGCTTGCTATCACTGCACACTTAGATTATGAGATTTGACAGATGGATGTCAAAACTGCTTTCCTTAATAGAGAGCTGGAAGAAGAGGTGTATATGATACTGTTGGGAATAGTGTCCCAAAGCCAACCGTCAGTCTATTGATGGTTGTGCTCTTTTTTATATTTGTACATGAATTATGAATTAATAAAAATTATTTTGATATTTTTCATCATAAAATATTTCATCTTCTAATGAACTCCTATGTTGTGGTGAAGTCCTTAGGACTATGTAGACTCGACAAAGGAGGATTTATCGTTGAGTCCTTAAATCTGTTCACGACCAAATGATATGTTGTTACCAAGGACGACAATATTTATCAAGTATAGGTCATTGTGTGCCATATAGGTTAGTTGTCCTCTTAACCAATGAGTGTGGAGACACTGGTGTGGCATACAGGTGAGATGTAAGGGTACATCTACACTGAACGTGACCGACTCCGGATCTATTTCTACTGTCAAGATTTGCTCCGATGGAATATGGGTATAAATATCCCTCTGACCTGAGACCGCCACGGTGACTTGCAAGCAACTCACTGCACTTAGGCACTGGACTACCTGAATTTCTAATTCAGTGACGGAAGGCTGCTGGGTGTAGTCAAGATGGGATTGACCACTCCAGTTTAGGAGCTGTGTACAGTCATGTTTCAATTTAGCAAATCTTGGCCAGGGTAGTCCTTGTGAGGAGTCACAGGACTGTTTGAGTTGAACACGATTCGGATGATCTAATCAGGGTTGACAGTTATCCCTGAGTCATCCTAAACATAGGGATCAAAAGGATGAATTATATAGTAACCATATTCATGTAGGTTCTGAGTGTTGCGATTGTGACTCTTCGACCTATCCGGACGTCGGGTACTATTGCTAGATGGTCACTTCGATTAGTACAGGAATTAGTTCCTGTGCTACCGACTTAGGTTCAAACCTGCGGGGTCACACACATTAGAGGTTCCTATCTGATCTGATGGCTGATGTAGAATCTTACATGTTTGAGACTCAGTGATCGAGAATCAGGATTCTCTGATCATGAGTTCCACACATTATGGGTACCGGGGTCAAGAGTCCCACGGATTGGGATTTTTCGATCAGAGTTACATATCGATGAATTCTAATGTCTGATTGCCCATCGAATTTGGACTCAGTATTTATGAGAGATTTAATTAGTGATTTGATCGCTAATTAACTCAATTTGATTGAGTAATTATTTTTGGATCAAGTCCAATTGAATTGGATTCAGTTGGGTTTGACCCGATTAGGTTAAGAGTTGACCTAATCATCGAGATGGTTTGGTCTCTGATTTGATCAGGGGTTGAGCTTAGTCAATTCCTGATTTGATTAGGATTTTATTGAGCCTAATTAAGTCTAATTAAGTTGGGTTTAAATTAGTCTAATTGGACCTAACTTATTTGGTTCAATTAGGTTGGTTTAAATAATTAAACCAGCTTGACCCAATCTCCATGCGCCACCTCACTTCCATTGCACCCATTTGGATTCATGAGAAGGAACTTCTAATAAATTTTTTCCTCACACCAAGCCCTCTCCACACCCCACTTTAATGTGCCAAATGAATGGATAAGGATGATTGGTTGGCCATTCAAATTCAAAATAAAGTTTGAATTTGAATGGGCAATCAATCTTTGCACCTTATTCCTTTTTTTACGCCCCATTTATTACATGAGAAAAGGTTTCTCATGAAATCACTCCATGTATAATTTAAGCCACGCCTCACGTCTTTAGTGGATAAGGGATGAGTTGGTGTCCATTTGAATTTAAAATTTGATTTGAATTCAAATATGCAATTACTCATCTTTATCCTTTCTTTTGGATAAGACGTTTGACGTTGTTATAAAAGGAGGAGAAGAGTGGGGCATGCAAGAAGAAGTTTTTGAATAAAAATTTTGGAGCATGAGAAGTCTTGTGCGTGAGAAGAAAGTCCATATCCTTCCAAGAGAAAAAGAAAGAAAAGTGGGTGCAAGGTTTTCGGTGAATTTCCTAGAGTTTTAACCTGGGGTTTGGAAAGTGAGAAAGTGAGCTACGAGTGTCGTGAGCCCACAAAATCTTAGGAAGATCTTCAACATCTTCTCAAGCACGTCTGTTGACGATCTGGAGTATCCAAAAAATCGACAGATATCGATCAAAAGAGTTCGATCAGCATCGACCGTCAAAAGGGCTTTACAACGAGCTAGCACTCGTGAGGAGTCGATCAGACTGAGAGCTTCATGTGGATGATCTGTAGAAGCTAGACATACTGTGTGGCTACGTCACAATGATCAGACTCTCCCGACGGTGATCAGATTGCGGCGATCTACTATCCGCACAAAGGTATTGTGTTCTGAACACATTACAGTAAAGTGTTTACTGTTCGAATTTAAATTTTAAATTTAAATGAATACATGTTATATATCATATTTAGATTCTAATTTAAGATAAATTTATATTAATTAATTAGATTAATTAATATTTTTCTACTGTAAAATCATAATTTTGAAAAAATTTTAAAATTACCATTTTACCCCTGCACTGAATTTTCCCCATGAATGGTATCAGAGCAGGTTCTTAGATATGATATATATATTTACATGCGTAGATTAAGTTGTGATCTAAAAGTTTAAATTTGAAATTTGAAATTCAAAATTTGAAATTTGAATTTTGAAAGTTGTTCGAAATTCAAAATTCAAAAATTTGAAATTCAAAATTTGAATTTTGAATTTTAAAATTTAAAATTCAAAATTTAAAATTTAAAAATTTAAAATTTAAAATTTGAAATTTGAAATTTGATTGAAATTTAAAATTTGAAATTTAAAATTTAAATTTCAAAATTTGAAATTCAAAAATTTGAAATTTTAAATTTGAAATTTGAAATTTATTTGAAATTTAAAATTCAAAATTTAAAATTTAAAATTTGAAATTTGAAATTTGAAATTTAAATTTTAAAATTGGTATACAAAGATATACTTGATCCAAGTAGCAAGTAATCGAATTGAGTTGGTTGCCATGGCCGTCCGATCATAGGAGAAAAGTAGGGTTTAAAGGCTCTCTCCTCCCATTCGATGGGATCTCCTATGGCGGTAGGGGTGCCGCTGCAATTATATCCCATACAGATGAAGTAGCGAAAGGAATTAATTGTAAAGGTTCAATTACAAAATTTATCTTGAATGTGTTAGATTAGATCTAAAGGAATATTCATGATTTATTTTGATTGAATTATTTTCTGTTATGTAATTAGCAATAGGATTGCTATTTATGAAATGTGCTGATCTATTTGTGAATTGAGTCAACATATTTGGTGAACAGAAAATAAAACCTTTCAAATTTGAAAATTATTTTTAAAATACCAAACCCTGACCCATCAGCCCAAATACTTAATTAAAAGAATTAAGTGTTGTCTAGTAGGTCTAGAATTTTGAATTAAGACCTAAGACAATTGCATAAACTTGTGGGTCAATGGGTTAGATGGATTAGATCCATAATTGGGTTAGACCTAAGGTTAGCTTAAAGAAATGGACTAAATTAGAGTAATTGGTCAAATCTAATCAAAAGTTGAATTAGATTAGGTCAAGGATACTCTAGACTCAACTTCAATAGTTGTAGTTGAATGGGTCCATGTCTTTAACTAGACCAAGATGGACTTAATTCATGGCTACGCAGTGAAACCCTATTTAATAAGTTGATCAAATTAAAACTAATGAATCGGTTGGTGTCTAAGGTAAGTTTGGCATTTTGACCAGTGGTTTTTAAGTGGGAGCTACTCACAGTGATTCGATCTCTGACGAGTTAATGGCTTATCCCCACCACTGACCTCACTTACCTGGCCAACCTGGTGAATTAGGTTTTGATTAGATCACTTGGTGATTAGAGCTCACCCATGTCATTAGGTAAATCAGTTTGACTGATTTAGGTGCTCCTAATGCCAGCTTTAATTAAATCTTTGTTTAATCTGACTTGATGAAGTCAGTGGGAGGATTGAAATTAGCTGGATATTTTCTTCTCATCTATCCTTTAATAAAATCCTCAAAAATTATTAGGTCCCTAAAAATGATTAACTTATATTGATAACTAAGTCATAGCCTCCCATTAAGTGAGTGATAATGAGTCCATTAGTTTAATAATCATTGGAGGCCCAAAAGCCTGGTACTTATTGACTAATGGAATTATCATTCATAATATGATAATTTGGTTTGAGTCTTTCTGATGGTGGTCAGGTTGGCCGGCCAAAGTCGGGCCTAATCATTTATTGATCCGATTCACCAAATCAAATCATGTTAATG
This sequence comes from Elaeis guineensis, assembly GCF_000442705.2. Taxonomy (NCBI): domain Eukaryota; kingdom Viridiplantae; phylum Streptophyta; class Magnoliopsida; order Arecales; family Arecaceae; genus Elaeis; species Elaeis guineensis. The sequence continues at coordinate 43,952,476 of NC_025994.2, forward strand.
GTTGAACCTAACCAGATCTTTTCAGTGGAGGCCAAAGCCTACTGATTAGGTTCTGGGGCAAAATCAATTACTAGAAGTTGTTTAGAGAAACAACTGGTTATGAACCTACCCATAGATGCACATGGGTTGACCAACCAAAGTTGGGCTCGTGTATAGTCTGTGTGGATTCTAGTACCCACTAAGGAATTAAAGTAATTCCTCGAATTGGAGGTTGAGGCTACCAGTTCGTAAAAATACTGAGAAAAACTTTAGACTAAAGTTCAAGTCTTTAGTATTTATAATTTATGTACTAATAGAGGTCTGATTTTTCTTTATGCAACTATGGCCACTACCCTGTCCCTCCAGTCATTATTAGATAATGACAAGCTCATGGGACCTAATTTCGATAGCTGGTATCGAAAATTAAAAATCGTCCTTGAGCATGAGTGGATCCTTTATGTAGTAACGGATCCAGCACCTGAGGAGCCAGCCCCGAACGTTAGAGGGATGATCCGAGATACTTATCAGAAGTGGCTCAACGACCGCACCACCGTTCGATGCATTATGCTGGTGGCAATGAATGATAAGTTCAGCCGCAGGTTTGAGAATGCCCAGCTACAGGAGATGCTTCAGATGTTGAACGACTCCTTTGGCACGCCTGACGACGTTGAAAGGCACAAAACTAGTTGTGCCATTTTCAATGCTCGGATGAGGGATGGAGCCTCAGTCACTGATCATGTACTGTACATGATCGAAATGATTGAGTGACTAACCAAACTGGGCTTTCTCCTGCACGAGCAGCTCGGTAAGGATGCGATCCTTAATTCATTGCCCAAGTCCTTCCTCCCCTTCCTTACTCATTTTTGGATGACAAAGCCTGCAGTGAACTACCATGGTTTGTTGGGGTTGCTGCAGAACTTTGAGAAGGATCACCAGCTCCATAAGAAGTCGGTGAATATTGTGGGAGGGTCATCTTCTGGTCGTCATCCCTTTAAGAAAAGGAAGAAGAAGAACAAGAAGAAGAAGTATAAGAAGGTGCAGCTGCATGCTGGGACATCTTCACAGGGTCAAACCAAGAAGCGCAAGCCCGACCAGAGCCAGGCGGAGTGCTTCTTTTGCAAAAAGCAGGGGCACTAGAAGAGGAACTATCCTCTATACATTGCTTTCCTGGACCCGAACAGGCCGAAGAAGAAGCAAGGTACTTATATGATAACACCTTACAACTTTTTCATTTGTGATACTACTGCCTGGGTATTGGATACCGAAAGCCCTTATCATATTTGCAATTCGATGCAGGGTCACAGGTCAGTAGGAGATTTGATGAAGACGAGAGATTCCTGAATATTGGAGATAGAAGCAAAGTTTCAGTTCTAGCATTAGGAATCATGAACCTTGTAATCAATTCTCGAAACGTAATTCTGAGTGAATGTCACTATTGTCCAAGCTTTTTATTAAATATTATTTCAGTAGGCCTTTTGGCCATGAACGGTTATCAATTTTTAATAAAAGGAAACGTTTACAATATAATTTTGAATGGTGTTACAATATTTGTTGGACAACTTAATAATGGAATTTACTTTCTATCACAACCTGTTAATATGGTTCAAACCTCCGGTAAATACCCTAGAATAGATAATATGTCAGAAGTCTATCTTTGGCACTGTATGCTAGGTCATATCAATAAGAACAGGATAAACAGGTTGGCTCAAGAAGAAATTCTTGAAGTAGGTGATTGTGAATCACTTCCAACCCGTGAGTCCTGTCTTCTTGGTAAAATGATCAAATCACCTTTTACTGAAAAAGGTGAGCGAGCCAGTGAACTCTTGGGTTTGGTACATTCTGATGTATGTGGACCCATGAGCTTAAGTGCAAAAGGTGGATATTTCTACTTCATAACCTTCACAGACGACCTATCGAGGTATGGGTATGTCTATTTAATGAAGCATAAATCAGAGTCATTTGAAATGTTCAAACTATTTCGAAATGAGGTAGAAAAATAAACTGAAAAGTGTATTAAAACTCTTCGATCTGATCGAGGAGGTGAATACCTTTTCAATGATTTTCTGACATATCTTGAGGAGAATGGGATTCTCTCTCAGTGGACTCTTTCTGGAACACCACAACATAATGGTGTATCTGAAAGGAGAAATCGTACCTTGTTGGATATGGTTCGATCCATGATGGGGTTTACTAGTCTACCGATCTCCCTCTGAAGATATGCGCTCGAATCGGCTTGTTACCTTCTAAATAGAGTTCCGAGTAAGTCTGTAACCAAAATACCATATGAGATATGGATAGGATGTAAGCCAGTACTCTCGCACCTTAGTGTTTGGGGGTGTCCGGCTTATATTAAATATTTAATTACGGATAAGCTTGGACCTAGGTCTGACAAGTGTAATTTTATAGGGTACCCAAAAGAGACCAAAGGGTATTACTTCTACCTAGCTGATGAGCAAAAAGTATTTGTCAGCCTTAAGGCAATCTTTTTGAAAAAGGAGTTTCTTGGTGAAGGGACTGTTGCCTCTAAGGTCGAACTTGACGAAGTTCGGCAGGTGGAAAAACTGACACAATTTGCTGAACCTGAACCAGATTTGGTTAGATCAGATTCGGAGCCCATTGTTCAAGCACCCTTAAAGCGATCTGGTAGAGTACCACGTCAACCAGACAGATACTATAGTTTCTTAGTTCGAGACAGCGATCCTATCGAACTTGATGAAAATGATGAGGATTCGATCACCTACATGGATGCAATGCAGAGACCCGACTCTGAGAAATGGCTGGAGGCCATGAAATCCTAAATAGAGTCCATGAAGGTCAACGATGTGTGGACATTGGTTGACCCACCCGAAGGAGTAAAACCCATAGGGTGTAAGTGGGTCTTCAAGAGGAAGAGAGGCGCAGACGGAAAGGTGGAAACCTATAAAGCCCGTCTGGTTGCCAAGGGATATCGTCAACGTTATGGTATAGACTATGATGAGATATTTTCTCCTGTGGCAATGCTCAAATCCATTTGGATTATGCTTGCGATAGCTGCCCATCTGGACTATGAAATCTGACAGATGGATGTGAAGACAGCTTTCTTAAATGGAGAGCTGGATGAAGAGGTGTATATGATACAACCTGAAGGATTCACATCCACAGATAAGTCTAAGGTGTGCAGGCTACAGAGGTCCATTTATGAACTTAAGCAGGCATCACGGAGTTGGAACATACATTTTGATAAGACGATCAAGATGTATGGCTTCGTTAAGAACGGAGAAGAGCCATGCATTTATAAGTGGGCTAATGGTCCAGTAGTAGTATTTCTTGTATTGTATGTGGATGATATTCTCTTAATCAGGAATGATGTCCCTGCATTACAAGGAATAAAATTTGACTGTCGTCACAGTTCTCCATGAAGGATCTGGGAGAAGCTTCCTACATCCTAGGGATGAGGATCTATAGGGATAGATCTAAAAGGTTGCTTGGTTTATCTCAGTCCACATACATTGATACTATGCTGAAGAGGTTCAGCATGGAGAATTCCAAGAAAGGCTATCTTCCGATAGGTCATGGAATTTCTCTCTTGAAGAGGGATTGTTCCACAACACCTCAAGAGAGAGAGCGTATGGATAGGATTCCATATGTTTCGACAGTGGGAACTATCATGTATGCCATGACATGTACACGACCAGATGTGGCATACTCACTAAGGGTAGTGAGTAGATACCAATCTAATCTAGGGGAGAATCATTGAAAGGTTGTTAAAACCATCCTAAAGTATTTAAGAAATACTAAGGATCAGTTGCTTGTTTATGGTGAATCGGACTTGAGACTTATAGGGTTTACAGACTCTAGTTTCCAGTCTGATCACGATGACAGCAAAAATGTGTCGGGATTTATTTTTACCCTTAATGGTGGGGCTATCTACTGGAAAAGTTCTAAGCAGCACACAGTGACTGATTCAGTTTGCGAGGTGGAGTATGTCGCTGCATCAGATGCTGTCAAAGAAGTGGTGTGGCTGAAAAAATTCATCATCGAGCTCGGAGTAGCACCCTCCCTTGTTGGTCCAGTTCTGCTCTATTGTGACAGCTCTGGAGCCATTGCTCAGGCGAAGGAACCAAAGGCACACCAGCGAATGAAGCATATTCTGCACCGCTACCATCTCATTCAAAAAATTATGGATTGAGGTGACGTCGATCTTCAGAAGATCGACGGGAAGAAGAACCTGACTGACCCATTCACTAAAGCCATTACGGTGAAGGAGTTCGACAACTACAAGTCGAAGATGGGTATTAGATACTGCACCGATTGACTTTAGGCCAAGTGGAAGATTGTTGGAAATAGTATCCCAAAGCCAATCGTCAGCCTGTTGACGGTTGTGCTCTTTTTTGTATTTGTACATGAATTATGAATTAATAAAAATTATTTTGATATTTTTCATCATAAAATATTTCATCTTCTAATGAACTCCTATATTGTGGTGAAGTCCTTAGGACTATTTAGACTCGACAAAGGAGGATTTGTCGTTTAGCTCTTAAATCTGTTCGCGACCAAATGATACGTTGTTACCAAGGACGACAACGTTTATCAAGTATAGGTCATTGTGTGCCATATAGGTTGGTTGTCCTCTTAACCAATGAGTGTGAAAACGCTGGTATGGCATACAGGTGAGATGTAAGGGTACATCTGCACTGAACGTGACCGACTCCGGAGCTATTTCTGCTATCAAGATTTGCTCTGATGGAATATGGGTATAAATATCCCTCCGACCTGAGACCGCCACGGTGACTTGCAAGCAACTCACTGCACTTAGGCACTAGACTACTTGAATTTTTGATTCAGTGACGAAAGGCTGTTGGATGTAGTCAAGTACTTGACTTGTCGGTGCGTGTGTCAAAATGGGATTGACCACTCCAGTTTAGGAGCTGTGTACAGTCGTATTTCAATTTAGCAAAACCTTGGCCAGGGTAGTCCTTGTGAGGAGTCACAGGACTGTTTGAGTTGAACATGATTCGGATGATCTGATCAGGGTTGATAGTTTAACCCTGAGTCGTCCTAAACACAGGGGTCAAAAGGATGAATTATACAGTAATCATATTCATATAGGTTCTGAGTATTGCGATTGCGACTCTTCGACCTATCCGAATGTCGGGTACCATTGCTAGATGGTCACTTCGATTAGTACAGGAATTGGTTCCTGTGCTACCGGCTTAGGTTCGAACCTGTGGGGTCACACACATTAGAGGTTCCAATCTGATCTGGTGGCTGATGTAGAATCCTACATGTTTGGGACTCAGTGATCAAGAATCAGGATTCTCTGATCACAAGTTCCACACATTATGGATACCGGGGTCAAGAGTCCCACTGGTTGGGATTTTTCGATCAGGGTTACATATCGATGAATTCTGATGCCTGATTGCCCATCAAATTTAGACTCAGTATTTATGAGAGGTTTAATTAGTGATTTGATTGCTAATTAACTCAATTTGATTGAGTAATTATTTTTGGATCAAGTCCAATTGAATTGGATTCAGTTGGGTTTGACCCGATTAGGTTAAGAGTTGACCTAATCGTCGGGATGGTTTGGTCCCTGATTTGATCAGGGGTTGGGCTTAGTCATTTTTTGATTTGATTAAGATTTTATTGAGCCTAATTAAGACTAATTAAGTTGGGTTTAAATTAGTCTAATTGGACCTAACTTATTTGGTTCAATTAGGTTGGTTTAAATAATTAAACCACCTTGACCCAATCTCCATGCGCCACCTCACTTCCATTGCACCCATTTGGATTCATGAGAAGGAACAACTCATGAATTTTTTTCTCACGCCAAGCCCTCTCCATGCCCCACTTTAATGTACCAAATGAATGGATAAGGATGATTGGTTGGCCATTCAAATTCAAAATAAAGTTTGAATTTGAATGGGCAATCAATCTTTGCACCTTATCTCTTTTTTTACGCCCCATTTATTACATGAGAAAAGGTTTCTCATGAAATCACTTCATGCACAATTTAAGCCATGCCTCACACCTTTAGTGGATAAGGGATGAGTTGGTGTCCATTTGAATTCAAAATTTAATTGGAATTCAAATGTGCAATTACTCATCTTTATCCTTTCTTTTGGATAAGACGTTTGACGTTGTTATAAAAGGAGGAGAAGAGTGGGGTGTGCAAGAAGAAGTTTTTGGAGAAAAATTTTGGGGTGTGAGAAGTCTTGTGCATGAGAAGAAAGTCCATACCCTTCCAAGAGAAAAAGAAAGAAAAGTGGGTGCAAGGTTTCTGGTGAATTCCCTAAAGTTTTAACCTGAGGTTCGGAAAGTGAGAAAGTGAACTACGAGTGTCGTGAGCCCACAAAATCTCAGAGAGATCTTCAACATCCTCTCAAGCATGTCTGTTGATGATCCAGAGCATCCAAAGAATCCACAGACATTGATCGAAGGAGTTCGATCAGCATCGGCCGTCAAAAGGGCTCTACAACGAGCTAGCACTCGTGAGGAGTCGATCAGATCGGGAGCTTCATGTGGATGATCCGCAGAGGCCAGACATACTGTGTGGCTGCATCTCGATGATCAGACTCTCCCGACGGTGATCAAATTACGGCGATCTACTACCCGCACAAAGGTATTATGTTCTGAACACATTACAGTAAAGTGTTTACTGTTCGAATTTGAATTTCAAATTTAACTGAATGCATGCTATATATCATATTTAGATCCTAGTGTAGGGTAAATTCATGTTAATTAATTAGATTAATTAATATTTTTTCACTGTAAAATTATAATTTTGAAAAAGTTTTAAAATTATCATTTTACCCCTGCATTGAATTTTCCCCATGAGATACAACCTGAAGGGTTCACATCCACTGATGAGTCAAAGTGTGCAAGCTAAATATATCTATTTATGGACTTAAGCAGGTGTCAAGGAGTTGGAACATGTGTTTTGATAAGGTGATTAAAACGTATGGCTTCGTTAGGAATAGAAAAGAGCCTTGCATCTACAAATGGACTTCCGATTCTGTGATCATTTTTTTTATGCTATATGTGGATGACATACTATTACTAAGAAATGATATCCCTGCTTTATATAGTGTGAAGCTATAGTTATCATCACAGTTCTCCATGAAGGACTTGGGAGAAGCATGCTACATCTTAGGAATGAAGATCTAGAGAGATAGATCCAGAATATTGCTTGGATTATCTCAATCCACGTACATTGATACCTTGTTGAAGTGGTTCAACATGGTTAATTTTAAGAAAGGCTGTCTTTCGATAGGCCATGAAATTATTTTTTTCAAGAAGGATTATTCGACAACTCTTGAGGAGAGAGCGTATGAGTAGAATACCATATGCTTCGGCAAGAGGATCTATCATGTATGCTGAGATATGTACAAGACCAAATGTGGCCTATTCACTGGGAGTAGTGAGTAGGTACCAGTCAAATCTGGATGAGAAGCATTGGAAGATTGCAAAAGCAATTCTTAAGTATTTGAGAAATACTAAAGATCAATGACTTATCTATGGAGACTCTGACCTAAAACTTGCGGGATGTACTGATTTCAGTTTTCAATCAAATTATGATGACAGCAAAAGCATGTCGGCTACATATTTTTCTTGAATGGAGGAGCTCTTTGCTGGAAAAGTTTCAAGCAACATACTCTGGCCGACACTGTATGCGAAGCGAACACATTGCTACATCGGATGCTATAATGTTCTGCACTGCTATCACCTGGTGTGAGAGATCATAAATCATGGTGACATCGAACTTCAGAAGATCGACAAAAAAGAGAATCTAGCCGACCCCTTCACTAAAGCTCTCAAGATCAAAAAATTCAATGACTTCAAGTGGAAGATGGGTATTGAAGGAAAACAGTCTTTTTCCTTGTAGGATCTTTCAGATCTAATGAGATCTAAGATAAAATATTTTAAAAAAATTATCCTACTTTATTTTAGATCTAAGGTCTATTAGATCTGATTCTTATTATCTGATATTTAATCTAAAATTAAATCTAAAACTTGAGGATTAGAGAAATACCTCTAGGATAACTAGATTACCCTGTAGATGATCGCAGCAATGCCCGAGGTTCAAAAATAGCCACGCAGTCATCTGGCCTCTATCAATATCCACTCAAGCAGGATTTGGATCATCTTCTCCTTGTGAATCTTTATTCTAAAAATTAGATCTGGATCTGGATCTGATCTGAAAGATCTTCAAAAGATCTTCTGAAGCTGGAGCAGTAGCTTCTCGACAAATCCCTGCAGCCTTCTAATCAGGGGGCCACCATGCCTTGAACAAGAATCAGATGGAGGGATATCAGGCTTTTGCTAGGTATTGAGTAGAGTTCTTAACCCTAGGCACAGACAGGGTTTAAATAGACCCTGCTGCGCCATGCAGTGCCACATCGTTCGACCAATCAAAAAATTATAATTAACTCTAAAAAATTCTGATTGGTGGAGTAATATCATCTGATCATATCAGATAAGAATCCCACCAAACCCTCCTACTGTTCATGCCAACACTGGATAAACACAGTGAGATTGGCACCCAACAGTTTGAGTCGATCAAGGCATAGAGTCCTCATCTCATGGGACTCTATCCTTATCCACTTGAGGCGCACGCCCAATCTGATCTTGGTGCCCACTTTAAGGCCTAATTTAGCAGGTGGATATTTCACAAAAACTCTCCAATGACCTCTTGCCAAGTGGCCTTCAGTTCAAGATACATAAGTCAATGTTTGATCGATGTCCTAAAACGGAAATGACAGGTGACAGAAATTGGTAGGTGTTGTCTTAAATTCATCTCATGAATTAAGACAAGACTTTTCTGAGCTGGACTAGCTCCAGTTAGACTGAGAGAAACCTTTTCAAGGTTCTCTCGGTGAGTCAAATCATATTTAGCTCAGTCGAGATGAAAAAGACTGCACGAGGAGAAAGTTAGGCTCAATCGTATGCTAGCATGATTTTCTTGAACCTAATTAGATCTAATCCAAATCAATCGAGCTGGGCTAGCTCAATTGATGATATCCAGACCCTAACTCTTATTTGTGTGATCTAGTTAGGTTCATTTTCGTATGGTAATGAGACATATCGTGATCTCATCATCGACATCATCGAAACTCCTTTTGATGGATCAAAACTCTTCTGATTCAGACAATTTAGAATGATCGATCATCAAGATCATTCTAATTACTTCCAAAATCCACCAGTGACACCTAGCAGTATATGGTGGCAACCCATCAGAAATGAAGACGAACCTCTCGGTGCAGCTACCTGTGTGATTGAGTTCTTCTATCATGAGTTTCGATTGAATTAGGGTTAAGGTGAACTCGTCAAACCCAACATCAGTCATATGAATCAATCGATCGATTCGAGTCCGATGTGAAACCCCAATGGAAAACTCTTATCCATTATTTCACTCTGCCATGGCCATGGGCTTAAGGACTCGATCTTTCGATCATCATAGGACTACTCCTCTTATCTATCGAGGTTGATAGATCCCTTCTTGGTGCGATCTGGTTCCTACAATGAATTTGCTACAGCCAACATACACCTCAGAGTTCTGAATGGCTAGAAGATCGAGTTATGGTGTAGTCTAACTATAACACACTCAAGGTGAACTGTCGATGTACCTCAGGTCAAAAAACTAAACACATAACTGCAGCATCGAGCTAGTCATCAACGAGAAGGTAGACTTCCTTATGACTGCTCGAGGTGGTCACGCTCAGTACTCTCGTTCTCAATGAATACCTGTACTCTCACTCTGGTGTCTCCACACCGTAGACTCAAGATACATCTATTCTAAGGAAGCGATCGTACACCAATCTTTCGGATCGATCACCATCCTCATGATGATTCTATGGTTAGGAGCTGTTTATGAGTTAGTTATGTAAATTCATGCCTTAAATTTTCAACTCTTAAAAATATGAATTAATATTCTTACTAACTCAAAGGATGTATCACAGACATAATGTACACAATGTGATAGTTGAATAACCTTTTTATTTATTTATAATCAAAATTATAAATTTATCCTTACATTTGTACAGAAATGTGTCAGTCAATCTGGCATCTAGGGCACACATCTAACAGGTATAAGATACTTCCCTGATTGACTTTAGTCCAAGTGGGAGTTGTTGGAAATTGTATCCTAAAAATCAATCGTGTGATGAGTGAGTTCATCCTTGTATATGAATTATTGATTAATTGAATAATAGTTATTCTGATATTTTTCATCACAAAGTGACATCTTCCTTGAACTCTTGTACTGTGATGAAGTCTCTAGAACTATGCTAGTATACGATAAAGAGAGGATTTATCGTATAGCTCTTAAACATGTTCGTGACCAAATGATACATCATTATAGAATAATGACGTTTATCAAGTGAAGGTCATTGTGTGCCATATAGGTTGGTTGTCCTCTTAACCAAGGAGTGTGGTGACACTGGTATGGTATACAGGTGAGATGTAGGGGTACATCATCACTGAATAGATGACTCACCTGCTGAGCATTCTGCTATCAAGAGCTACTCGTGAAACACATGGGTATAAGTATCCTTCAGACCTGAGATTACCATAGCGACTTGCAAGTTACTCACTGTGCTTTGATGCCAGACTACTTGGATTTCTAATGCAGTGATGGAAGGCTACTAGGTATAGTCAAGTACTTGCGAAGTCTGTGTGTGGATCAAGATGGGATTGATCCCTCCGGATTATTGAATTGATGAATCACTGTATTTCAATTTAGTAAAGTCTTGGCCAGGGTAATCCATGAGATGGATTTGAAAGGTTGAAATATAATGCGGATGAAGCAATCTCGGTTGATAGTTAACCTGAGACCATCCTAGAGCATCCAGGGTCAAAAGGATGAATTATGCGGTAACCATGTGTATGAGTTCTAAAATATTCTTTTACGATAATTCGACCTATCTGAACGTCGAAAATCATTGCTAGATGGTTTCTCGATTGGTGTAGAAATTGGTTCCTGTGCTACCGACTTAGTGTTTGAACCTATGAAATCACGCACACAAGTCAGATAAAGTAGAAAAAAATTGACCTATGTTTATACGTCCAATTTGGAAGTACTTGACTTGATTGAACATATAAGCTAACTTGATTGAGAATTAAGTTATGATCAAACGGGATTGAAGAGTTGACTATGTCTAGCTAGCACTACACATGAGGTTCAGGTTCGATCTTGGGGATGAACTATTTCTGATCTATGATTCATGAACATATGAAAAATCAAATTTAATTATTAATTAATTTCAGATTAGATCTAAATTAATTGAACTTAAATGAGTCTAAAATTTAAGTTAGACTTGGTATAAAAGTTTTAAAGAGTTTGAAATTGACAGTCTTTCGAAATTATTTCAAATCAGTTTCGAATCGAGTTTGAATCGGATCTGTTTTGAATGAATATGAGTATTCCTACTTGCACTGGGAATACCCCCTCATGAAGCATGACCAAAACCTAGTTTGGTGCTTATTTGGGGTGTCCCAAGTAGGTGATAGATTCGGTGCAAGTAGATTATCATATGTGATGACAATTATATCTCTTATAGGAATCCTTCTTTCATGAGTGTTGGACCAATTAGGAGACCTAATCTCATTGGATCATGAGAAACATCTACAAATAGAGAGGGTCTCTACCTATGGATGAAAAGCATAGCAATAGCATAGCAAACAAATCAGACTGAGAGAAGAAAAAAGATAGAGAGAGACATGACAAGAGGGAGAGGTCCTATCTTCCCTTTGGCCTCTCTCCTTATTACCGCCCCTCTTTCTTTGGGTGTGGGGTCTCTTTGGGCATCCCACCTACTAATGTGAGGTGTCACACTAGCACATCTCATCCCTCGATTGATTGTGTTGCTAAGCCAATTAGATTGGAGTTCATCCTACTTTCCTACGGTGTCTGGCATGTATGCGAAGTAGAGGATCTGCACATCCAAGCCTCTGCGAAGGTTTATATTAGATAATTTAAAATTTGATCTCTGATTTCACTGCATTTCAAGTAAAGATTTAATCATTAAATAAGTAGAATATTAAAAAAAATTTAGATGCAATTTGGGCATCTCGGAGGGAAACTATTTCTCTTCCCTTCACTTAGCAGTTAAGAACTGTCTTGATCGAGGATAACTGTTTCCCTTCCCTTCCCTTCACTTATTCGAAAAACTAAGAAAAATAATTAAAAATAACCTTCTCATCTATCATCTCTATGTTGGAAATTGTGTCCTAAAATCAATCGTATGACGATTGAGTTCATCCTTGTATATGAATTACTGATCAATTGAATAATAGTTATTCTGATATTTTTCATCACAAAGTGACATCTTCTTTGAACCCTTGCACTGTGATGAAGTCTCTAAAACTATGCTAGTGTACGATAAAGAGAGGATTTATCATATAGTTCTTAAACATGTTTGCAACCAAATGATACATCATTATGAGACAATGATGTTTATTGAGTGGTGGTCGTTGTGTGCCATATGGATTGGTTATCCTCTTAACCAAGAATATGATGATCCTAGTATGGCATACAGGTGAGATGTAGGGATACATCATCACTGAATAAGTGACTCACCTGTTGAGTATTCTGCTGTCAAAAGCTGTTCGAAAATATATGGGTATAAGTGTCCTTCAAACTTAAGATCACTATAGTGACTTGCAAGCAACTCACTGTACTTTAGTGCCGGACTACCTAGATTTCTAATACAGTGATGAAAGGCTATTGGGTACAGTCAAATACTTGCGAAGTCTGTGTGTGGATCGAGATGAGATTGATCCCTCCAGATTATTGGAGTTGTCGTATCGCTATATTTCAATTTAGTAAAGCCTTGATCAGGGTAATCCATAAGATGGATTTGAAAGGTTGAAACGCAATGCGGATGAAGCAATCTCAATTGACAGTTAACCTGAGACCAACCTAAAGCATCCAGGGTTAAAGGGATGAATTACGTGGTAACCATATATATGGATTTTAAAATATTTTTTTATGATAATTCAATTTATCTGGACATTGAGAATCATTGCTAGATGATATCTCGATTAGTGCAAGAATTGGTTCCTGTACTACTGGCTTAGTGTTTGAACCTATGGAGTCACACACACAAGTCAAATAAATTAAAAAGGAATTGACCTATTTTATATGTCTAATTTGAAAGTACTTGACTTGATTGAACATATAAGCTAACTTGATTGAGAATTAAGTTATGGATCAAACGAGATTGAAGAGTTGACTATGTCTAGCTAGCACTGCACATGAGGTTCAGGTTCGATCTCGGAGATGAACAGTTTCTGATTTATGATTTATGAAATATATGAAAGATTGGATTTAAGTACTAATTAATTTTAGATTAAATCTAAATTAATTAGACTTAAATGGATTCAAAATCTAAGTTAGACTTGGTATAAAAGTCATAAAGAGTTTGGGATTGATAGTCTTTCAAAATTATTTCGAACCAGCTTCGAATCGAATTCAAATCGGACCTATTTTGGATGAGATATGAGTATTCCTACTTGCACTGAAAATACCTCCTCATGAAGCATGACCAAAACTTAGTTTGGTGCTTATTTGGGATGTCCCAAGTGGGTGAGAGATTGGGTGCAAGTTGATTGTCATATGTGATGACAATTATATCTCATATAGAAATCCTTCTTTCATGAGTATTGGATCAATTTAAATCAGATTTGAATTAGGAGTCCTAATCTCATTGGATTATGAGAATCATCTATAATTAAAGAGGGTCTCTACTCATGAATGCATAATATAGCAATAGCATAGCAAATAAATCAGATTGAGAGAAAAGAAATAAGAGAGAGAGGTCTTACTTCCCTTTGGCCTCTCCCCTTGTTGCCGCCCCTCTTCCTTTGGGTGTGGGGTCTCTTTGAGCATCCCACCTGCTAGTATGAGATGTCACACTAGCACATCTCATCACTCGATTGATTGAGTTGCTAAGCCAATTAGATTGGAGTTCATCCTGCTTTCCTACGACTTCTGACGTGCATACGAAGTAAAGAGTCTACACATCCAGACCTCCATAAAGATTTATATCAGATAATTTAAAATTTGATCTCTAGTTCTACTATATTTCAGGTAAGAATTTGATCATTAAACAAGTAGAATATTAAAAATTTTTAGATGCAACTTGGGCATCTCAGAGAGAAACTGTTTCCCTTCCCATCAACTAGTATCAGAGCAGGCCTAAAATATATGTATACAAAATAAAATTTTTTAGAATTATTTATATGAGATATAATTAAATTTTTTTATAAAAAATTAAATCTTATTTAAATATATTTATATAAAATTTTTCATCTAATTTTGATTGGATTAGAGATGCCTAATCAATGGTTGATTGAGATTGTTGTAAATCTATTATAACAAAATTCTGCTGTTGCTGAATTTTTATGAAAAAATAATATAAATTAAAATCTATTTTAAATATATTTTAATAAAATTTTAATATTATTATTTTTTTATTAAGTAATGTTTATTTTAGATTTAAATTGGATCTATTTCAATGGATATTTAGATCTGAATCCTATCATAATTCAGCACTGCGTGAAAACAGATTTTATCAAAAATTAATTCCTTATGCATTCATATTTTTATCTAATTAATTTTTTATTTAATATCAAATTTAAAATTAGTATTTTATAATCAGTATAAGATATATTTCAGATTTGATATGATGTATATGATGCATCAAATCTAATTAGATTAGATAGAGAACATAATTGATAAGATTAAGGATATGTTCATAAAACAAAATAGTTTTGTCAATTGCATGTTGATGTAATTATATATAAAATTAAATTTTAAATCTTAGTAGTCTAGTACTCAAATTGATGAGATCACTAGACCATCCGATCATAAGATTTGAAGAGATTAATCTCTCTTTTGCCTATTCGACAGGTTCTCTTATGACGTGTAGGGGTATCCTTGTGATCCAGTTTCATGAAGAATAAAAGTGAATAGATTTTTATATATTATTTTGATCATAAATATATTTAGATTAGATCTAAAATAATTTATAATTTATTACAATAGGATAAAATTTAGATATAAAATTATTTTAGATCTGAATTACATGTTACATATGATGTAATTGATATTGATCTAAAAGTTGTCATGATACATGAGATGTATAAATGAAGTTTAGATCATACCTATGTATGTTTAATTGTTAAATATATTATGAAATTATTTTTATATATTGAAACATATGGTATGCTTCACTTGAAACTCTTGTAGAATAGTTTTACAAACTGAAATACACGTTTTACACACTTAATTTTGAATTAAGTTTGAATGATCTAGATTTAAGAATTGAAGATCATTAAGACACCACATAATATGATGAGCAATGGGTTAGCATGAATCAGATCCTTCTAATGGGTTAGATCTAGGGTTAGAAACACATATGGACCAAGTAGAGAAATTGATTAAATCATCAAGTGTTGAATTAGATTATGTCAGTATTTCTCTAAATCAATCTCAATAGTTAAAGTTTGATCAAGTCCATATGTTTGACCCTCATAAATGGACTATGATCATAGCTCCATGGTTGAGCCTGAATCTTCTGGTGTACCCAATCAAAACTAATTAACCAATTGGTGTCTAAGGTAAGTTTGGCGGATTCGATCAAGTAGTTTTTAATTGAGAGCTATTCATCTAGATATGTCTATGATCAGTTAAGGACAGATCCCTCTCGCTGATCTCACTTACATGGCCAACATGGTAGATTATATTTTGATTAGATCACTAGTCGATTCGTGCAGACCCATGCCATTAAGGTGAATCAGTGTGACAGATTTAGGTGTCTTTAGATCCACTTGTGCTTAATCCTTTACATGACTTGATGAAGTCAGTGAGAGGATTTGCGGTTTGTAGATCGACTTCTTCTCTTATTCTTAGATCAATTAAATCAAATCTTCTAAATTATTAGGTCTATAAAGTAATAAAGTTATGAGATAACTTGATCATTGCCTTCCATTAAGGTGTGTGATAATGAGTCCCATATTTCAAATAGGCATTGGAGGCACCATACACCTGATGTCTATTATATATTGAAATTGTCATTCATCATATGACCATTATAATGTACCTTCAGATCAATGCTCAGGTTAGCCAAGCCACACTCGGGTCTGGACATCCATTTGTTGAATGCACTTGATGCGTCATGTTAATGGTTGGACCTAATCAGGATTTTCATTGAAGGCGCCACATGCCTGCTGAAGGGACACCTAGGGTAGAACCCATTGCTAGAAGTTGTTTGGAGAAATAATTGGTTGTGAACCTACCCATGGATGCACTAGGGTTGGTCGAGCCACACTCGGGTCCAAATGCAGTCCGTGTAGATTCTAGTACCCACTAAAGAATTAATGTAATTCTTCGAGTTGGAGGTAGAGGCTTTCAATTCGTTAAAAATAGTGAGAGGACCTTTAGACTAAAGTCCATATCTTCAAGATTAAAATAATAATAATAATAATAATAGTTTATATACTAATAAGTTAATATTTTTTTCTTTTAGTTATGGCCAACACACTATCCCTCCATTCACTATTGGATAGCAACAAGCTCATCGAATCCAACTTCGATAGCTGGTATCGAAAGTTGAAGATTGTGTTGGAGCACGAAAGGATTTTATATGTCTTTACGGATCAGGCACCTGAAGAACCTACAGCCAATGCTCCTCGGACTGTGAGATATACTTATATAGAGTGGCTCAATGACCGCACGACTATGCATTGCGTGATGAGGGTAGTTATGAACGACGAACTTACTCGTAAGTTTGAGGATGCGCAGCCTGAGAAGATGTTCAAATGTTGAATGAGTCCTTCGGCACCGCGAGGATGTGGAGAGACATAAAATCTCCTGTATAGTATTCAATGCCCGTATGTGAGAGGGGGCTTCAGTCACCGATCATGTATTGTACATGATTGAGCAGATTGAACATCTTAACAAACTTGACTTTTCATTGCATGAACAGTTAGGCAAGGATGCTATCCTCAATTCGCTATCGAAATCCTACATATCCTTTCTCTATCATTATAAAATGATGAAGCCTGTGATAAACTACCATGGTTTGCTAGGGTTACTGTGGACTTTTGAGAAGGATCACCTGCTCCAGAAAGAGCCAGTGAATTTAGTGAGAGGTTCATCTGTATGGCATTGATTCTCTAGGAGAGAAAAGAAGATAAAGGTGCAGAAATCCCATGCCGTCGATCTCAAGCAGAACAAAACATTGAAAGTTGACAAGAGTCAGGCAGAGTACTTTTTCTGTAAAAAGCTGGATCATTAAAAAAAGAATTATCCTGCTTATATAGCCACCCTTGACCCAAACAAGCCTAAGAACAAGAGAAAGAGGCAAGTGGTTGCTTCACAAGGTATTGATATGATAACACCTTATAATTTCTCAATTTGTGATACTACTATCTGGGTATTGGATATCGAAAGTCCTATTAATATATACAATTCATTGCAGGGACTACAGGTAAGTAAGAAAGTTTAAGAAGACGAGAGGTTCCATAACATTGGAGATGGAAGCCTTGTTCTAGTTCTAGCCTTGAGAACTTTACTACTTATCTTCAAGTCCAATAGTGTCATGTTGGATGATTGTCATTATTGTTACCCCTTTATGATGAATGTCATCTCTGTAGGCCTTTTGGCCAAATTTGGTTACAAGTTTATAATAAAGGATGATTTTTGTGATATCATTATGAATGATACTGCAATTATGCATGAACAATTGAAACATGGTATATACACAATATCACATTCTGTTAGTTTAATGTACACACATAATAAATGCTCCAAAATAGATAATGTCAGTGAATCCTACCTTTGGTAGTATAGGCTTGATCATGTGAACAAGAATAGGATTGACAGGTTGATCAAGGAATGTATCCTTGAGATAGATGATTATGAATCATTGCCTATCTATGAGTCCTGTCTACTTGGTAAGATGACTAAGTCACCTTTTAAAAGAAAAGGTGAGAGAGCCAGCAATGTCCTAGGTCTAATACATACTGATGTATGCGGATCTGTGAACATAAGTGCCAGAGGAGAATACTACTACTTTATTATGTTTACAGACGATCTATCGAGGTATTAATATGTCTATCTTATGAAGCATAAGTCAGAATCATTTGAAATGTTCAAATGATTTCATGCTGAAGTAGAGAAACAAACTGGAAAGAGTATTAAGATCCTTCAGTCAGACTGAAGAGGTGAATACCTCATCAGTGAGTTTCTAACATATCTGGAAGAGAATGGGATTTTCTCACAATGAACCTATCCTGGAACACCACAACATAATGGAGTTTTCAAGATGAGGAATCGAACCTTGTTAGACATAGTCTGGTGTATGATGAGCTTTTTCAATCTACCAATCTCTTTTTGGAGATATGCTCTAAAGACAATCTGCTATAAGGGGATATGCTCTAAAGACAGTCTGCTACATTTTGAATATGGTACCCAGCAAGTCTGTCGATAAAACTTCGTATGAGATATGGACTGGACGTAAGCCAGTGCTCTCACACCTTAGGGTCTGGGGGTGTCCAGTTTATGTCAAGCATTTAAAGACAGATAAGCTTAGACCAAAGTCCGATAGATGCTTGTTTGTAGGGTATCCAAAGGAAATTAATGTTGCTCCTAGATTGATTTTGATGATTACAAAGCAGATTGAAGGGATACAAATAATTTTAAATTGAAAAAGTCCTTATGCTCTTCAAGGACAAAATCATAATTTCACTAAAATTCTGATTTGATAGTATCATTTGATAAAACAAATGATTTGAAAACTATTGGTAAAAATTTTATTATTTTTGGACTTATATTTTTGAAGTTATGAAGGTTTGAAGTGCATGAGTCGACTCATGAGTCAACTCATGGCACTATGAGCTGACTGGCACGCAAAAAAAATTTTCATGGCACGCTGGATTTTTGACTTGGCACGACCTGTGAGTCGACTCATGAGTCGACCCACAAGGCATGAGTCGACTCATGAGTCGACCTCTGCTGATTTGAGCCAAAAAATCCAGAAATCAAGACTGTCTGATCTGTGCAACAGAAGTCGACTCATGAGTCGACTCCTGATGCATGAGTCGACTCATGAGTCGACCCCTGCGACGGAAAATATCAGCAACGGCTATTTTTTTGCCCATTTTAATTACCTTTTATGCTTCCTAAAATTGCTCTAACGGCTCTTTATCTGCCTAAATTGTTTTCTCTTGCTTCTAATGCTGTAAAATGCTTAAAATGGTGAAAGAAATTGCAGATTAAATAGAGATCAAATGTGAGATCAAATACAAGAGAGGATCCGAAATCTGCACGAAAAAGCCTGAGATCAACGAGATAATTTGAGAGAAAAAGAAAAGAGGATCCAAAATCCACACGAGAGATTGTGAAAGAGATTCAAGAGCTTTCAAAGAGAGGATCTTTCAAGCCTATTGTTCAACCTTGATCTAGAGATCTTCCAAAGTTTTCAAGAGATCTTCAATCAACAATCAACCTCTTCTCAAGCATTCGTTCAAGCGTTCATCCACTTTGAAAAAATCTGAAAAGAGGTTCTTCATTTGAGTAAAGTTTTTATTATTATATTCGCTCATTTAAAGGAGCTGTTATTGTATTAATCTATGCTCAAAATTTTTCTAACTCTTTGTGAGTTTTTTTTTTTTGTTCTTGTTTTTGGAGGATTTCTAAAATAAGGAAAGATTGATCCGAACCTAAAATCGGAGTATTTTGGGTTTACTTGTACCCGAGAAACAAGTGATCTAGCTTGGGATAGCTAGTGTCGGAGTTTCCGACGTTTTGTATTCGGGTTGAATACAAGTATAGTGGATTGAAATTCCCAAGTAGGATCTTGGGGAGTGGATGTAGGTGCAAGGTTAGCACCGAACCACTATAAATCTTTGTGTTTGTGGTGTGCTTTATCGCTTCACTTTATTTCTTTATTATATCCTTGCATTCCTGCTTTAGGTAATTAATATTGAATTAAAGTCTTTGTTTTGTTCTTCATAAGTAATTTGTTGGGCTTAAAATTTTTAGAAACCCAATTCACCCCCCCTCTTGGGTTGCATAGCTGGACAACAAATGGTATCAGAGCAGGTGCTCTAGCCCTTCTTTGATCTAACAATCAAAGAGCCAAAGATCTATGGCAACCCATGTCGGTACTTCTCTAGCCGAGGGGCAATCTACAAACAGACCTCCACTTTTCAATGGGTCTAATTACACCTATTGGAAAGCTCGGATGAAGATATTCATACAAGCACTCGACTATGATATGTGGAGTATCATAGTGAACGGTCCTCACACACCCACCAAGATTATAGATGGTGAGGAGTCAACCAAACCCGAAAAAGAATGGGATGAGGTTGACAAGAAATTGGCACAATTAAATGCCAAAGCCATGAATGTCCTTTATTGTGCACTAGATGCAAGTGAATTTAATCGCATTTCTACTTGTGCATCTGCTAAAGAAATATGGGATAGGTTAGAGTAACCCATGAGAGAACAAATCAAGTAAAAGAGTCTAAAATAAACATGCTTGTACATAAATATGAATTATTCAAAATAGAGCATGATGAGTCCATAACTGCTATGTTTACTCGTTTTACTGATATAATCAATGGTTTAAAGAGTCTTGGCAAATCTTATACTAACAGTGAACTTGTAAGGAAGATTCTCAGGTCACTGCCAAGAACTTGGGAAGCCAAGGTGACTGCCATCCAAGAAGCAAAGGACTTGAACACTCTACCTCTAGAAGAGCTTCTTGGATCCTTGATGACTCATGAACTTAGCATGAAGCAACATCAAGAGGATGAAGTCAAAAAGAAAAGAACCATTGCCCTCAAATCTACAACTTCGCCTGATTATGAAACGGATGACTCTGAAGATGAAGAACAGGATGAAGAGATGGCACTCATCACCCAGAAATTTAAGAAGTTTCTAAGAAAAAGGAAACAGGGGATGAGAAAGAAATTCACAAAAGGGGATCAAAGCAAAGAAAAGGAGAAAGATCAACCCCTTATATGCTACGAGTGCAAGAAGCCGGGACATTTCAGATCCGAATGTCCACAATTGAAGAAAGGTCCAAAGAAGTTCAAAAAGAAGGCAATGATGGCGACCTGAAGTGCGAGTGATGACTCAAGTTCCGACGAGGAAACCTCAACAGAACAAGCCAACCTGTGCCTGATGGCACACGAAAATGAGGTAACTTCTGAATCCACTAGTGAATTTACTTTTGAAGAATTGCATGAAGCATTCTATGATTCAATTGATGAATTAAAGAAACTAGGGAAGAAAAACAAAGAACTAAAATTGAAAAATCAGTCCTTAATAAAACAAGCTGAAAACCTTTCAATTGAAAAATTCACATTGATTCAAGAAAATCAAAACTTTAAGGATGAAATTAACAAGCTGAAATCTATAGTAGATAAGTTCACCTTAAGTTCAAACAAACTAAATATGATCCTTGATAATCAGAAAGCTATATATGATAAGGCTGGACTTGGCTATAAACCCCTGAAGAAACAAAAATTTCTGAAGGATATTTATGTAAATTATTCAAGTAACAAGTCTACAAGTATTACTTGTTTTAAATGTGGAAGAATAGGACATAAATCATACACATGTCTTATTAACAAATATGCAAACACAAAAAAAATATGGGTTCCAAAAGGAACCATCTTGACTAACCTAAAAGGACCCAAGAAAGCTTGGGTACCTAAGACAGAAACTTGATCTTTGCTTGCAGGTGTGTCTAGCATCCCAAGAAGGAAACAGAAAATGGTATCTTGACAGTGGATGCTCGAGACACATGACTGGTGATGAATCACAATTCATCACGCTTGATGCTAAGGATGGAGGGATGGTCACCTTTGGAGATAATGACAAAGGAAAGATCATCGGGATAGGTAACATTGGTATCACTCCCTCCAAATACATTGAGAATGTTTTATTAGTTAAAAGTTTAAAGCATAACTTACTTAGCATTAGTCAATTCTGTGATAAAGGGTATAAAGTAGTTTTTGAATCATCTGTTTGTATTGTGACGAGTCCTATTAACGATGGCATTAAATTTATAGGACATAGGCATGGCAATGTTTATATGGTAGATTTAAATGATTTAGCCAACTTAGACATGCAATGCCTAGTATCTTTGAATGCTAAAATTAATGAAACTAGTAGGCTGTGGCATTGTAGACTTGCACATATTAGCATGCACTCTCTTTCAAAATTATTTAAGAAAGATTTAGTTCTTGGTTTGCCAAAATTCAATTTTGAAAAGGATAGAATTTGTGATGCATGCCAATTAGGTAAACAAACTAGAGTATCATTTAAATCCAAAAACACTGTTTCAACTTCTAGACCTTTAGAGCTCTTACATATGGACTTATTTAGACCAACAAGAACCACTAGTCTAGGAGGAAAACGATATGGCTTTGTAATAATAGATGATTACTCTCGTTTTACTTGGGTTTTCTTTTTAGCTCACAAAAATGAAACTTTTCACATTTTTACTAAATTTCATCGAAAAGTCACTAATGAAAAAGGGTTTTCAATTCAAAATATTAGAAGTGATCATGGAACTGAATTTGAAAATCATGACTTTGAAAATTTTTGTGATGAAAATGGAATTGGCCATAACTTCTCTGCTCCTAGGATACCCCAACAGAATGGGATAGTTGAAAGGAAAAACAGAACCTTAGAAGAAATGGCCCGTACCATGTTGTGTGAAAGCAACCCTCCAAGATATTTTTGGGCGGAAGCTATTAACACAGCATGTTACATTTTAAATCGTGCTTTAATTAGACAATTTTTAAAGAAAATCCCCTATGAACTTTGGAAAGGAAGAAAACCAAATATTGCATATTTTCATGTTTTTGGTTGCCGATGTTTTGTATTAATTAATGGCAAAGAAAAACTTAGTAAATTTGATGCAAAATCAGATGAAGCAATCTTTCTAGGTTACTCCTCTACTAGTAAAGCATTTAGAGTTTTCAACAAAAGAACTTTAGTAGTTGAGGAGTCCATACATGTTATTTTTGATGAATCTAACGATCTTCCTTCAAGGAAGAATGAGGGTGTTGATGATACAGAGCCACTAATAGAAGGTATGAAGGAGATCACTCTGAAAGACTCAGCAACTCCAGAAGACAAGGATCAAGAAGATAAACAAGATGAGAGAAGTGAAGAAATTCAAGAACAACCTCAAGGTACAAATGACCTACCCAAGGAATGGAGGTATGTTCACAACCACCCTAAGGAGTTAATTATCGGTGATCCTATGCATGGGGTAAAAACACGTTCTTCACTTAGAGATGTACTTAATCATTGTGCTTTTGTATCTCAACTTGAACCTAAAACTTTTGAAGAAGCTGAAAATGATCATAACTGGATTAATGTTATGCAAGAAGAACTTAATCAATTTGAAAGAAATAATGTTTGGACCTTAGTAACAAGACCTAAAGATTATTCAATAATTGGCACAAAATGGGTCTTTAGAAACAAATTAGATGAGCATGGAAATGTAATTAGAAATAAATCAAGACTGGTTGCTAAGGGATATAATCAAGAAGAAGGAATTAATTTTGATGAAACCTTTGCACCTGTTGCTAGATTAGAAGCTATTAGACTTCTACTTGCATATGCTTGCTTTATGAAATTCAAATTATTTCAAATGGACGTTAAAAGTGCATTTTTAAATGGTTATATCTCTGAAGAAGTATATGTAGAACAACCCCCTGGATTTGAAAATCATACTTTTCCTAATCATGTCTTTAGATTAAATAAAGCTTTATATGGATTAAAACAAGCACCTAGAGCATGGTATGAAAGGCTAAGTAAATTTCTACTAAATAATGGTTTTACAAGAGGTAATGTAGATACAACCCTTTTTATTAAAAGAAATCAAAATGATATGCTAGTTATACAAATTTATGTTGATGACATAATTTTTGGGTCTACTAATGAATCCCTTTGTCAAGACTTTGCTAAGCTTATGGAGGGAGAGTTCGAGATGAGCATGATGGGAGAACTCACCTTCTTCCTCGGACTCTAAATCAAACAATCAAAAGAGGAAATCTCCATCACCCAAAGCAAGTACACCAAGGAACTACTCAAAAGATTTGGAATGGAGAACTGCAAACCAATTGGCACACCAATGAGTCCCTCATTTAAGCTTGACAAGGATGATGAAGGTAAAAGCGTAGACTTAAAATACTATAGAGGTATGATTGGCTCATTATTATATTTAACTGCAAGTAGGCCTGATATCATGTTTAGTGTTTGCTTATGTGCTAGATATCAATCTAATCCTAAAGAATCTCATTTGAATGCTGTTAAAAGAATCCTTAGATACTTAAATGGTACACAAACTATAGGGTTATGGTACTCTAAGGACTCATAAATTAATTTATTAGGATATTCAGATGCTGATTTTGCTGGATATAAATTAGATAGAAAAAGCACAAGTGGAACTTGCCAATTTCTTGGAGTTAACCTAATCTCATGGTTTAGCAAGAAACAAAATTCGGTGGCACTGTCTACGGCTGAGGCCGAATACATTGCAGCCGAAAGTTGTTGTGCTCAAATCTTATGGATTAAGCAACAACTCAAAGATTTTGGAATCAAACTTAATGAAACACCAATAAGATGTGATAATACAAGTGCCATAAATCTATCTAAAAATCCAATTCAACACTCAAGATCTAAACATATTGAAATAAGACATCATTTTATAAGAGAACATGTTCAAAACAAAAACATAATTCTTGAATATGTTTGCACTGAAAATCAATTAGCTGATATCTTTACAAAGGCCCTTAGTGAGGATAGATTCTGTGAAATTAGGAGAAATCTAGGAATTCTAGATCCATTTGCCTAAAATTTCTTAATTTCCAAAGAATTGATTAAAGCTTAATTTTTAACATCTATCCTGGTCTCAAAAGCTCAAATTTATCATTCTAAAAACTTATCATTGAGCAAAATTCCTTCTCCCAAAATTTTGAATTTTTCTGGAATTTATTTGTATTTTTTCCTGATTTTCTGAACTTCATGAGTCGACCCCCATGAGTCGACTCAATGGCAAACTTGTAAATCCCACCAACTTTCAACGGGTTCATTATTTTTATAAGGGTTACTGTTTGTGAGACGACTCATCTTCCCATCGTCCTTCTTCCAAAAGCCGTCTTCTCCAACTCTTTTTGCTCCAAATCCAAGGATTAATTTCGAGGCAATTCTCCCTCCTCCTCTCCACCAAAAATCGCCTCCTCGAAAAGGATTTTCTGTGCCTTCTCGCATTGCTTGGTGCGGATTGGAACGTGCCCTAGCACTTTATCGATATTCCAAAATCCACTTCTTTTCTCCACCAAAATCCTTCTTCACTCTCTTGTGATCCCTCCTCCACTCAATTCAAGTCTCCTTGTCTGCTAGTATAGTGGATATGGCTCCAAAGATGAAACTTCCCCAAAGAAGAAAATCAATCCGTGAGCCTGAAGAAATTATCAGAAAGAAAAGGCAAGCCGCTCAATCTTCAACTGCTCCCACTCCAGTTTCAGTACCTGCTCAAGGTCCCTCTCAATCCTCCATAAGCCCCAGTGTAAATCCTCTTTCTGATAGAAAAGTAGAAACCGGAAAAAATATAGATTTTCGGTTCTTTGAGAAAGAAGGCTTTACTTTTGCAAGTAAAATTAAAAATCAAGGATGGAAACTCTATTGCTCTCTTAAGGAAGTCACCTATGTTGACCTAGTTAGAGAATTCTACCAGAATCTACTTTACGGAAGTGGGTCAGTGACTTCAACTGTAAAGGGAATTGATATCTGCCTGGATTCTAGGATATTGGGAGAAATACTTCAGTTGCCTAGTGAAGGATACTCATATATGGAACTCCCAATTAAAGAAGAGGGGATCAGAATTATTTTAGGAGAAACTTATTCAGGAAATTTAAACAAATTGGAAGCAAAGATTTTGTCCATTGAGATGAGGGTCCTGCATCAGATGGTAACAAAGCTATTCTTTCCTAGGAGTGGTAGACATGACTTACTTTCCAGCAGAGATGTATGTGTCATGTTTCATGTCATCACTCAGACCCCCCTAAACCTCCCTGCACTTATGATAGAGGCCATGAGAGAAACTTTGAACAGATCCAAGGCACACTTGCCTTATGGTATGGCCCTTACTAGAGTATTTAGGAGGTTTGGAGTTAGCTGTGAGGGGGAGGCACCTACCAAGCTCTCACATGTGGACACTTTCAACCAACACAGCCTGCACCGAATGGGAATTACAAAGACTGATGGTGGTTGGATCAAGGGAACTGAAGAGAGAACTGAAGATAGAGCTGAAGTCAGAACTGAAGGCAGAGTAGAAGAAGAAGATCCATCATCTCCTGTCCATGACTTCAGGGCAGCTTCACCTGATACCCAGTTCATTCCTGATACTGAGGCTGGCCCTTCAGAGTTTACTAGGATGCCCACACCAGTGTATCAGCCAGAGAGCAGAGTACCTCATTTAGAGTTCAGACTGGCTGACGATCAGATCGAGCATATATCACAGCGTGTGGCTTCTTTGCTGTCTAGTCAGTGGGGTAGTACTTCTTTTGCACCTGGAGCCACCTCTTCTGATCAGACCATTACTCCCCACATCTCCACTGTGTTTCAGATGATATCAGATCAGTCCATCAGGATACAGCAGCTTGAGGACACAGTCTGGAGACTGACTGGCAGAGTTCTTGACTTGCAGGGGCAAGTCCTTGCTTTGGCCCATCCCAAACCACAGGAGTCAATCATTGAGGTCACAGACCTCACTGCAGAGGCTGGTAGGCTCAGAGGAGCACTAGAAGGTGGATATGATTTGCTGAGGAAAGAAATCTGAGGATCGAGTGAGCATGCTACCACTCAGTTCACTGCTCTACTTCAATCTGTTTCAAGAGCACTGAACGTACTTGATTCTATCAGACTCATCCTTTCTGTTCAGTCTTTGGCCTCTCAGCGTTCTCAGCCACCCAGTTCATCTCGCTCTTCTGCTCGTGGCAGAGGCAGACGGGGTAGAGGACGTACTTCTGATCCATCATCTCCTCACCCTATATCTGATGACTTCGATCATTGACTTATCTTGATCTTTACTAAATCCTAGGAGTTAGTATCTTGTTCTAGGATCTATACCTTGGGGCCATGTATTGACAATTAGCTGGTTGAATTTTATTTTTAAGAACTATGTATTGAAACAATTATGTTTTTAATGGAATCATTTTTTACTTATATTTCTACCTTTTGTAATGATATTGATCATATTTTGGTTATATATATTCTTCTTGTGGAAAAATTATCTTCTCTTTGTTGTTGTTTGCTGTTGATAATTGCTATATTAAGGGGGAGCAAATATTTGTGAAAAACTCTAAAGGGGAAGAAATTAAAAAAAAATGTTTCAGAAAAAGGGAAGAGTTAACCATATTTGATGATGTCAAAAAGGGGGAGAAATTAAACAAAAACAAAAATTGAAGAAATTAAACAAAAATTTCAGAAATTAAATATTTGGAGGAATTAAACAAAAATTTTAGAAATTAAATATTTGGAGAAATTAAACAAAAATTTCAGAAATTAAATATTTGGAAAATTAAACAAAACAAAATTGGAGATATTAAACAAAAATTGGAGAAATTAAATAAAAATTTTAGAAATTAAATATTTGGAGAAATTAAACAAAACAAAATTGGAGATATTAAACAAAAATTGGAGAAATTAAACAAAAATTTTAGAAATTAAATATTTGCAGAAATTAAACAAAAAGCCATCCATCAAAAGCAAAATCATAAGTACAATGCAAATAAGTAATTTTTTTTATATGCTCTGATATATTTCAAAATTCAAATTTGCTCTGATATATCTTTTGAAATTTACCTTGATACATCTTAAGAAATTTGATTTACTCTGATACACCCTAAAATTTTTTTGAACTTGCTCTGATACATGATAAAATTTAATCTGATACAGTGTGAAAGTTTCTCTGATATTTGCTCTGATACAGTGTGAAATTTTCTCTGATATATTATAACATTTACTCTGATACATTGTAAAATCTTTTCGGATAACATTGTAAAAATTATTGTTCTTGCTCTGATACATTGCAAAATTTATTTCTTTTCTCTTGCTCTGATATATCTAAAGCTCAAAATGAGTTAATACACTTAAGCTCAAAATCAACTTTTAAACATACTTTGGCACATTTTTTTTAAGCACATAAGTATTTTTTTTGCTCTGATGCTAAATCTAAAATCAAATGAAAATAGAATTTTCAAAATACAGCTCAATCTGATAACAAAAATAAGTTTTCTGCTCTAACACCAAAATCACATAATCAAATGAGCATATCTTCAAATCCTTAAGCAAATGGACAAATTATTTTTGTATATGACCATTTATATTACATGCCAAAAGAATCATACTCTTTTCAAGCATATACACCTACAATGGATTCTTTTGAAATTAATGCATTAACATAAATATTTTTGTTCAAGTGTTTTATCATCATCAAAAAGGAGGAGATTGTTGCTCCTAGATTGATTTTGATGATTACAAAGCAGATTGAAGGGATACAAATAATTTTAAATTGAAAAAGTCCTTATGCTCTTCAAGGGCAAAATCATAATTTTACTAAAATCCTGATTTGATAGTATCATTTGATAAAACAAATGATTTGAAAACTATTGATGAAAATTTCATTATTTTTGGACTTATATTTTTGAAGTTATGAAGGTTTGAAGTGCATGAGTCGACTCATGAGTCAACTCATGGCACTATGAGCTGACTGGCACGCAAAAAAAATTCCCATGGCACGCTGGATTTTTGACTTGGCACGACCTGTGAGTCGACTCATGAGTCGACCCACAAGGCATGAGTCGACTCATGAGTCGACCTCTGCTGATTTGAGCCAAAAAATCCAGAAATCAAGACTGTCTGATCTGTGCAACAGAAGTCGACTCATGAGTCGACTTCTGATGCATGAGTCGACTCATGAGTCGACCCCTGCGATGGAAAATGTCAGCAACGGCTATTTTTTTGCCCATTTTAATTACCTTTTATGCTTCCTAAAATTGCTCTAACGGCTCTTTATCTACCTAAATTATTTTCTCTTGCTTCTAATACTGTAAAATGCTTAAAATGGTGAAAGAAATTGCAGATTAAATAGAGATCAAACGTGAGATCAAATACAAGAGAAGATCCGAAATCTGCACGAAAAAGCCTGAGATCAACGAGATAATTTGAGAGAAAAAGAAAAGAGGATCCAAAATCCACACGAGAGATTGTGAAAGAGATTCAAGAGCTTTCAAAGAGAGGATCTTTCAAGCCTATTGTTCAACCTTGATCTAGAGATCTTCCAAAGTTTTCAAGAGATCTTCAATCAACAATCAACCTCTTCTCAAGCATTCGTTCAAGCGTTCATCCACTTTGAGAAAATCCGAAAAGGGGTTCTTCATTTGAGTAAAGTTTTTATTGTTATATTCGCTCATTTAAAGGAGCTGTTATTGTATTAATCTGTGCTCAAAATTTTTCTAACTCTTTGTGAGTTTTTTTTTTTTTTGTTCTTATTTTTGGAGGATTTCCAAAACAAGGAAAGGTTGATCCGAACCTGAAATCGGAGTGTTTTGGGTTTACTTGTACCCGAGAAACAAGTGATCTAGCTTGGGATAGCTAGTGTCGGAGTTTCCGATGTTTTGTATTCGGGTTGAATACAAGTATAGTGGATTGAAATTCCCAAGTAGGATCTTGGGAAGTGGATGTAGGTGCAAGGTTAGCACCGAACCACTATAAATCCTTGTGTTTGTGGTGTGCTTTATCGCTTTACTTTATTTCTTTATTATATCCTTGCATTCCTGCTTTAGGTAATTAATATTGAATTAAAGTCTTTGTTTTGTTCTTCATAAGTAATTTGTTGGGCTTAAAATTTTTAGAAACTCAATTCACCCCCCCCTCTTGGGTTGCATAGCTGGGCAACAATTAAAGGGTACTACTTCTATCTCACTGCAAAATAAAAGGTGTTTGTTAGTAGCCAGATAATCTTTTTGGGAAAGAAGTTCCTTCGTGAAGGAGCTAATGCCTATAAAATTAAACTTGATGAAGTTTATGAGATAGAAGGACTGACACATATAGAATTGGATTCGATTGGTGAATCGAATCTGGAACCGGTAGAGGCACCATTAAGGAGATTCGGTAGAGTACCGCATC
Organism: Elaeis guineensis; assembly: GCF_000442705.2. Classification (NCBI taxonomy): domain Eukaryota; kingdom Viridiplantae; phylum Streptophyta; class Magnoliopsida; order Arecales; family Arecaceae; genus Elaeis; species Elaeis guineensis. Next base: position 43,982,657 of record NC_025994.2, read on the forward strand.
AATCGAACAGATACTATGATTTCTTGATCCGAGATGGTGATCCTATTAAACTTGATGAGAATGATGAGGATCCGATCACCTATATAGAGGTCATGCAAAGGCCCGACTTTCAAAAATAGTTTAAGACTATGAAGTCCAAGATGGAGTCCATGGAGATCAATAGTGTATGGACACTAGTTGATCCGCCAGAAGGGATAAAACTCATAGGGTGTAAATAGATTTTTAAGAGAAAAAGAAGAGTGGATGGGAAGGTAGAGACCTATAAAGCCCATCTAGTTGTCAAGGGTTACCGTCAGTATTATGGTATTGACTATGATGAGACGTTCTCTCTTGTGACAATGCTCAAGTCCATCCGAATTATGCTTGCTATCACTACACACTTAGATTATGAGATCTGGCAGATGGATGTCAAAACTACTTTCCTTAATGTGGAGCTGGAAGAAGAGGTGTATATGATACAACCTGAAGGGTTCACATCCACAGATGAGTCGAAAGTGTGCAAGCTGAAAATATCTATTTATGGACTTAAGCAGGCGTCTAGGCATTCGAACATGCATTTTGATATAGTGATTAAAACATATGGCTTCATTAGGAATGGAGAAGAGCCTTGCGTCTATAAGTAGACTTCTGATTCTATGGTCAATTTTTTTATGCTGTATGTGAATGACATACTGTTACTAAAAAATGATATCCCAACTTTACAGAGTGTGAAGCTGTGGTTATCATCATAGTTCTCCATGAAGGACTTAAGAGAAGCATCCTACATCTTAGGGATGAAGATCTACAGGAATAGATCCAGAAGGTTGCTTGGCTTGTCCCAATCCACATACATTGATGCCTTGTTAAAGCGGTTCAATATGGATAATTTCAAGAAAGACTATCTTTCGATAGGCCGTGGAATTACTTTTTCCAAGAAATATTGTCCGATAACTCTTGAGAAAAAGTGCATGAGTAGAATACCATATACTTCGGTAGTGGGATCTATCATATATGCTGTGACATGTACGAGGTCGGATGTGGTCTATTCACTAGGAGTAGTGAGTAGGTACCAGTCAGATCCGGGTGAGAAGCATTGAAAGATTGCTAAAGTAATTCTTAAGTATTTGAGAAATAGTAAAGACCAATGGCTTATCTATGAAGACTCTGATCTGAAACTTGTGGAATTTACTGATTTTAATTTTCAATTAGATTGTGATGACAGCAGAAGTGTGTCAGGCTACGTATTTATCTTGAATGGAGGAGCTATTTGCTGAAAGAATTTCAAGCAACATACTTTGACTGATTCTATATGCGAAGCGAATACATTGCTGCATCGGATGCTGCAATGTTCTGCACCGCTATCACCTGATCGAGAGATCGTGAACCTTGGTGACATCGAACTTCAAAAGATCGACAGAAAGGAGAACCTAGCTAACCCCTTCACTAAAGCTCTCAAGATCAAAGAGTTTGATGACTTCAAATAGAAGATGGGTATAAGATACTTTTCTGATTGGCTTTAGTCCAAGTGGGAGTTGTTGAAAATTGTGTCCTAAAATCAATCATGTAACGATTGAGTTCTTCCTTATATATAAATTATTGATCAATTGAATAATAGTTATTCTGATATTTTTCATCACAAAGTGACATCTTCCTTAAACTCTTGTACTGTGATGAAGTTCCTAGAACTATGCTAATGTACAATAAAGAGAGGATTTATCGTAGTGTTCTTAAACATATTCGTGACCAAATGATACATCATTATGGGACAATGACGTTTATCGAGTGGAGGTCATTGTGTGCCATATGGGTTGGTTGTCCTCTTAACCAAGGAGTGTCGTGATACTAGTATGACATACAGGTGAGATGTAGGGATACATCATCACTGAACAGGTGACTTACCTGCTAAGTATTCTGCTGTCAAGAGCTGCTCGTAAAATAAATAGGTATAAGTATCTTTTAGACCTGAGATCACCATAGTGACTTGCAAGCAACTCACTATGCTTTAGTACCAGACTATCTGGATTTCTAATACAGTGACGAAAGGCTACTGGGTACAGTCAAGTACTCACGAAGTCTGTGTGTAAATCAAGATAGGATTGATTCCTCTAGATTATTGGAGTTGATGTATCACTGTATTTCAATTTAGTAAAGCCTTGGCCAAGATAATCCATGAGATAGATTTGAAAAGTTGAAATATAATGCGGATGAAGCAATCTCGGTTGACAGTTAGCCTGAGACCATCCTAGAGCATTCAGGATCAAAAAGATGAATTACGCGGTAACTATGTGTGTGGGTTCTGAAATATTTCTTTATGATATTTGACCTATCTGGATGTCGAAAACCATTGGTAGATGGTATCTCGATTAGTGTAGGAATTAGTTCCTTTGCTACCGACTTAGTGTTTGAACCTATGGAGTCATGCACACAAGTCAGACAAAGTAAGAAGGAATTGACCAATGTTTATATGTCCAATTTGAAAGTACTTGACTTGATTGAACATATAAGCTAACTTGATTGAGAATTAAGTTATAGGTCAAATAGGTTGAAGAGTTGACTATGTCTAGCTAGCACTACACATGAGGTTTAGGTTCGATCCCAGGGATGAATAATTTATGATCTATGATTCATGAAATATATAAAAGATTAGATTTAAATACTAATTAATTTTAGATTATATCTAAATTAATTGGACTTAAATGGGTCTAAAATTTAAGTTAGACTTGGCACAAAAGTCCTAAAGAGTTTGGGATTGATAGCCTTTCGAAATTATTTCGAACCAGCTTCGAATCGAATCTGTTTTGGATGAGATATGAGTATTCCTACTTGCACTGAGAATATCCCCTCATGAAGCATGACTAAAACCTAGTTTGATACTTATTTGGGGCATCCCAAGTGGGTGAGAGATTGGGTGCAAGTTGATTGTCATATGTGATGACAATTATATCTCATATAAGAATCCTTCTTTTATGAGTATTGGATCAATTCAAATCAGATTTGAATTAGAAGTTCTAATCTCATTGGATCATGAGAATCATCTATAAATAGAGAGGGTCTCTACCTACGGATGAAAAGCATAGCAAACAAATCAGATTGAGAGAAGAAAAAAGAGAGAGAGAGGCGTGAGAAGAGAGAGAGGTCCTATCTTCCTTTTAGCCTCTCTCCTTGTTGCTGCCCCTCTTCCTTTGGGTGTGGGGTCTCTTTGGGTGTCCCACCTGCTAGTGTGAGGTGTCACACTAGTACATCTCATCCTGTGATTGATTGAGTTGCTAAGCCAATTGAATTGAAGTTCATCCTGCTTTCCTGCAGCGTCTGACGTACATGTGAAGTAGAGGATTTGTACATCCAGGCCTCCGCGAAGGTTTATATCAGATAATTTAGGATTTGATCTTTAGTTCTACTACATTTTTGATAAAAAATTGATCCTTAAACAAGTAAAACATTAGAAAATTTTTAGATGCAACTTAGGCATCTCGGAGAAAAACTATTTCCCTTCCCTTCACTTAGCAGTTAAGAACTATCTTGATCTAAGATAACCTTAAGATAGAGTTGACTTGATTGCATCACTTATTTGAAAAATCAAAAAAAATAATTAAAAATAATCTTCTCATCTATCATCTCTATGTTGGAAATTATGTCCTAAAATCAATCGTGTGATGATTGAGTTCATCCTTGTATATGAATTATTGATCAATTGAATAATAGTTACTCTAGCATGATTCATCACAAAGTGACATCTTTCTTGAACTCTTGTATTGTGATGAAGTCCCTAGAACTATGCTAGTGTATGATAAAGAGAAGATTTATCGTATAGTTCTTAAATATGTTTGCGACCAAATGATACGTCCTTACGGGACAATGACATTTATCGAGTGGAGGTTATTGTGTGCCATATGGGTTGGTTGTCCTCTTAACCAAGGAGTATGGTGATGCTAGTATGGCATACAGATGAGATGTAAGGGTACATCATCACTGAACAAGTGACTCACCTGCTGAGCATTCTACTGTCAAGAGCTGCTCGTAAAATACATGGGTATAAGTATCCTTCAAACCTAAGATCACCATAGTGACTTGCAAGCAACTCACTGTACTTTGGTGTCGGACTATCTGAATTTTTAATGCAGCGACGGAAGGCTATTGGGTATTGTCAAGTACTTGTGAAGTCTGTGTGTGGATCAAGATGGGATTGACCCCTCTGAATTATTGGACTTGATGTGTTACTGTATTTCAATTTAGTAAAGCTTTGGCCAGGGTAATCTATGAGATGGATTTGAAAGGTTGAAATACAATGCGGATGAAGCAATCTTAGTTGACAGTTAACCTGAGACCATCCTAGAGCATCCAGGGTCAAAAGGATGAATTACGTGGTAACTATGTGTAAGGATTCTGGAATATTTTTTTATGATAATTCAATCTATCTGGATGTCGAGAACCATTGCTAGATGGTATCTCGATTAATATAAGAATTGGTTTCTGTGCTACCAGCTTAGTGTTTGAACCTAGAGAGTCACGCACATAAGTCAAACAAAGTAGGAAAAAATTGACCAATATTTATATGTCTAACTTAGAAGTACTTAACTTGATTGAACATATAAGCTAACTTGATTGAGAATTAAGTTATGAGTCAAACGAGATTGAAGAGTTGACTATGTCTAGCTAGCACTACACATGAGGTTCAGGTTCGATCTCGGGGATGAACAGTTTCTGATCTATGATTCATGGAACATATGAAAGATTAGATTTAAGTACTAATTAATTTTAGATTAGATCTAAATTAATTGAACTTAAATATGTCCAAAATCTAAGTTAAACTTGGTACAAAAGTCTTAAAGAGTTTAGGATTGACAGTCTTTCAAAATTATTTCGAACTAACTTCGAATCGGATTTGAATCGGACCTATTTTGGATGAGATATGAGTATTCCTACTTGCACTGAGAATACCCCCTCATGAAGCATGACCAAAACCTAGTTTGGTGCTTATTTGGGGCATCCCAAGTAGGTGAGAGATTGGGTGCAAGTTGATTGTCATATGTGATGACAATTATATCTCATATAGAAATTCTTCTTTTATGAGTATTGGATAAATTTAAATCAGATTTGAATTAAGAGTTTTAATCTCATTGAATTATGAGAATCATATATAAATAGAGAGTGTTTCTACCTATGAATACATAATATAGCAATAGCATAGCAAACAAATCAGATTGAGAGAAGAGAAAAGAGAGAGAGAGGCATGAGAAGAGAGAAAGGTCCTATCTTCCCTTTGGCCTCTCCCTTTGTTGCCACCCCTCTTTCTTTGGGTGTGGGGTCTCTTTGGGCTTCTCACCTGCTAGTGTGAGGTGTCACACTAGCATATCTCATCCCTTGATTGATTGAGTTACTAAGCCAGTTGGATTGGAGTTCATCCTGCTTTTCTGCGGCGTCTAACGTGCATGCGAAGTAGAGGGTCTGCACATCCAGGCCTCCGTGAAAGTTTATATCAGATAATTTGAGATTTGTTCTCTAGTTCTATTATATTTTAGGTAAAAATTTGATTATTAAATAAGTAGAATATTAAAAAAATTTTAGATGCAACCTGGACATCCCGGAGGGAAACTGTTTCCCTTCCCATCAACTGGTATCAGAGCAAGCCTGAAATATATATATATATAATAGAATTTTTTAATATTATTTATATAAGATATAATTAATATTTTTTATGAGATATTAAATCTCATTTAAATCTATTTACATAAAATTTTTTAACTGATTTTCTTTGAATTAGAGGTGCCTAATCAATGGTTGATTGAGGTTGTTATAAATCTATTATAACAGAATTCTACTATTGTTGAATTTTTATAGAAAAACAATATGAATTAAATTTTTTTTAAAATTTATTTTAATAGAATTTTAATTTTTTTTTATGAAGTAAAATTTATTTGAGATTTAAATTGGATCCATTTTGATGGATATTTAGGTCTGAATCTTATCATAATTTAGTACTGTGTGAAAACAGATTTTACCAGAAATTAATTCCTTATGCATTCATATTTGCATCTAATTAATTTTTTATTTGATATCAAATCTAAAATTAATATTTTATGATCAGTATAAGATATATTTTAGATTTGATATGACTTATATTATGCATCAAATCTAATTTGATTAGATGAAGAATATAATTGATAAGATCAAGGATATGTTCATAACACAAAATAGTTTTGTCAATAATTGCATGTTGATGTAATTATATATGAAATTAGATTTTAAATTCTAGTAGCCTAGTACTCAGATTAATGAGATTATAAGACTGTCCGGTCATAAGAGATTGAAGAGATTAATCACTCTTTTGCCTATTCAATAGGTTCTCTTATGATGTGTAGGGGTGTCGTTGTGATCCAATTTCATGAAGAAAAAAAATGAATAGATTTTTATATATTATTTTGATCATAAATATATTTAGATTAGATCTAAAATAATTTATAATTTATTATAATAAGATAAAATTTAGATATAAAATTATTTTAGATCGAAATTATATGTTGCATATGATGTAATTGATATTGATCTAAAAGTTGTCATGATACATGAGTTGTATGAATGAAGTTCAGATCGATCTATGTATGTTTAATTGTTAAACATATTATGAAAATTATTTTCATATATTGAAACATATGGTATGCTTCACCTGAAACCCTTGTAGAATAGTTCTACAAATTGAAACACACGTTTCACACACTTAATTTTGAATTAAGTTTGAATGATCTAGATTTGAGATTTAAAAATTATTAAAATACTACATAATATGATGGGCAATGGGTTAGCATGAATCAAGTCCTTCTAATGGGTTAGACCTAGGGTTAGAAATACATATGGATCAAGTAGAGAAATTGATTAAATCTATCAAGTGTTGAATTAGATTAGGTCAGTATTTCTCTAAATCAATCTCAATAGTTGAAGTTTGATCAAGTCCATGTGTTTGATCCTCATAAATGGATCATGATCATAGCTCCGTGGTTGAGTCCGAATCTTCGGTGTGTCCAATCGAAACTAATTAACCAGTTGGTGTCTATGATAAATTTGACAGATTTGATCAAGTGATTTTTAATTGAGAGCTATTCTCCTAGATGCATCTACGATGAGTTAAGGACAGATCCTTCCCACTGATCTCACTTACCTGGCCAACATGGTAGATTATATTTTGATTAGATCATTAGTCGATTCATACAGACCCATGCTATTAAGGTGAATCAGTGTGACTGATTTATGTGTCTTTAGACCAGCTTGTATTTAATTTTTTACATGACTTGGTGAAGTCAGTGGTAGGATTTGCAGCTTGCAGGTCGACTTCTTCTCTTATTCTTAGATCAATTAAATCAAAATTTCTAAATTATTAGATTCATAAAGTGATAAAGTTATGAGATAACTTGATCATTGCCTCCCATTAAGGTATGTGATAATGAGTCCAATATTCCAAATAGGCATTGGAGGCACCACACGCCTGATGTCTATTACATATTGAAATTATCATTCATCATATGACTATCATAATGTACCTTCAGATCAATTCTTCGATTGGTCGAGCCACACTCGGGCCTGGACATCTATTTGTTGGATACACTTGGTGTGTCATGTTAATGGTTGGACCTAATCAGGATTTTCAGTGGAGGTGCCACACGCCTACTGAAGGGACACCTGGGGCAGAACCCATTGCTAGGAGTTGTTTGGAGAAACAATTGGTTATGAACCTATCTATGGATGTACTAAAGTTGGCTGAGCCATACTCGGATCCGAATGCAGTCCGTGTAGATTCTAGTACCTACTAAAGAATTAATGTAATTTCTCGAGTTGGAGGTAGAGGCTACTAATTCATTAAAAATAGTGGAAGGACCTTTAGACTAAAGTCTATATCTTCAGAATTAAATAATAATAATAATAATAATTTATATACTAATAGGATAATATTTTTTTCTTTCAGTTATGACCAACACACTATCTCTCCGTTCGCTGTTGGACAGTAACAAGCTCATGGGATCCAACTTTCATAGCTGGTATCGAAAGTTGAAGATCGTGTTGGAGCACGAAAAAATTTTATATATCCTTACGGATCAGGTACCTAAAGAACTTGCAGCCAATGCTCCTCGTGCTACAAGAGATACTTACATGAAGTGGTTCAATGACCGCACAACTGTGCTTTGCGTGATGAGAACGGCTATGAATGACGAACTTAGTCGTAAGTTCGAGGATGCACAACCTGAGAAAATGATTCAAATGTTGAATGAGTCCTTCGGCACCCCTGAGGATACGGAGAGACATAAAACCTCCTGCATAGTGTTCAATGCCCGTATGTGCGAGGGGGCTTCAGTCATCGATCATGTATTGTTCATGATTGAGCAGATGGAATGTCTTAGCAAACTTGGCTTTCTATTGCATGAACAGTTAGGCAAGGATGCTATTCTTAATTCACTACCGAAATCCTACATATCCTTTCTCAATCATTATAGAATGATGAAGCCTGTGGTAAACTATCATGGTTTGCTAGGGTTACTGCAGACTTTTGAGAAAGATCACCAGCTTTAGAAAGAGCCAGTGAATTTAGTGGGAGGTTCATCTACAGAGCATCGATACTCTAGGAGAGGAAAGAAGATAAAGGTGCAGAAATCTCATACCATCGATCTCAAGTAGAGCAAAACATTAAAAGTTGACAAGAGCCAGGCAGAGTACTTTTTCTGTAAAAAGCTGGATCATTGGAAAAGAAATTATTCTGCTTATATAGCCTCCCTTGACCCAAACATGCCTAAGAACAGGAGAAAGAAGCAAGTGGTTGCTTCACAAGATATTTACATGATAACACCTTATAATTTCTCTATTTGTGATACTACTATTTGGGTATTAGATATCGAAAGTCATATTAATATATGCAATTCATTGCAGGGACTATAGGTAAGTAAAAAATTTCGAGAGGATGAGCGGTTCCTTAATATTGGAGATGGAAGTCTTGTTCCAGTTCTGGCTTTGGAAACTTTGCAGCTTGTCTTCGAGTCCAGTAGTATCATGTTGGATGATTGTCATTATTGTCCCTCCTTTATGATGAATATCATATCTGTAGGTCTTTTGGCCAAACTTGGTTACAAATTTATAATAAAGGATAATTTTTGTGATATCATTATGAATGATATTATAATTATGTATGGACAATTGAAACATGGCATATACACAATATCATGGCCTGTTAGTGTAATGTACACACCTAGTAAAAGCTCCAAAATAGATAATATCAGTGAATCCTACCTTTGGCACTGTAGGCTTGGTCATGTGAACAAGAATAGAATTGATAGGTTAATCAAGGAACATGTCTTTGAGATAGATGATTGTGAATCATTACCTACCTATGAGTTCTATCTACTTGATAAGATGACTAAGTCACCTTTTAAAGGAAAAGATGAGAGAGCCAGCAATGTCCTAGGTCTAATACATACTGATGTATGTGGGCCTGTGAACATAAGTGCCAGAGGATGATACTACTACTTTATTATGTTTATAGATGACCTATCGAGGTATGGGTATATCTATCTTATGAAGCTAAGTCAGAATCATTTGAAATATTCAAACGATTCCGTACTGAAGTAGAGAAACAAATTGAAAAGAGTATTAAGATCCTTCTGTTAGCCGAGGAGGTGAATACCTCACCAGTGAGTTCCTGATATATCTGGAAGAGAATGGGATTCTCTCACAATGGACCTATCCTGGAACACCACAACATAATGGTGTGTTCGAGAGAAGGAATCGAATCTTGTTAGACATAGTTCGATCCATGATGGACTTTTCTAGTCTGCCAATCTCTTTTTAGGGATATAGTCTAGAGACTGCCTGCTACATATTGAATAAGGTACCCAACAAGTCTATCGATAAAACTCCATATGAGATATGGACTGGACGTAAGCCAATGCTCTCACATCTTAGGATCGGGGGGTGTCCAGCTTATGTCAAGCATTTAAAGATAAATAAGCTTGGACCAAAGTTTGATAGATGCTTGTTTGTAGGGTATCCAAAGAAAACTAATGAATACTACTTTTACCTCACTGCAGAACAAAAGGTATTTGTTAGTAGTCAGACAGTCTTTTTGGAAAAAGAGTTCTTTGGTGAAGGAGCTAATGCCTGTAAAATTGAACTTGATTAAGTTCATGAGGTAGAAAAACCGACACATACAGAATTAGATTCGATTGGTGAATCAAATCTAGAATCGGTAGAGGCACCATTAAGGAGATCCGATAGAGTACCACATTAGTCAGACAGATACTATAGTTTCTTGATCCAGGACGGTGATCCCATTGAACTTGATGAGAACGATGAGGATCCGATCATCTATATGGAGGTCATACAAAGGCTCGACTCTCAAAAATGGCTTGAGGCCATAAAGTCTGAGATGGAGTCTATGGAGATCAATAGTGCATGGACACTAGTTGATCTGCCTGAAGGGATAAAACTCATAGGGTGTAAATAGATTTTCAAGAGAAAAAGAAGAGCGGATGGGAAGGTAGAGACCTATAAAGCCCGTCTAGTTGCCAAGGGTTACCATCAGCGTTATGGTATTGACAATGATGATACATTCTCTCTTATGGAAATGCTCAAGTTCATCCGGATTATGCTTGCTATTGCTGCACACTTAGATTATGAGATCTGACAGATGGATATCAAAACTACTTTCCTTAATGGAGAGATGGAAGAAGAGGTGTATATGATACAACCTGAAGGGTTCACATCCACAGATGAGTCGAAAGTGTACAAGCTGAAAATGTCTATTTATTGACTTAAGCTGACGTCTAAGAGTTGGAACATGCATTTTGATAAGGTGATTAAAATGTATGGCTTCGTTAGGAATGGAGAAGAGCCTTGAATCTGCAAATGAACTTCTGATTCTGTGGTCATTTTTTTTGTACTGTATGTGGATGACATACTATTACTAAGAAATGACATCCTGACTTTACAGAATGTGAAGCTATGGTTATCATCACAGTTCTCTATGAAGGACTTGGGAGAAGCATCCTACATCCTAGGGATGAAGATCTATAGGGATAGATCCAGAAGATTGTCTGGATTGTCTCAATCCACATCCATTGATGCCTTGTTGAAACGGTCAACATGGATAATTCCAAGAAATGCTATCTTCCAATAGGCTGTGGAATTACTCTTTCCAAGAAGGATTGTCTGACAACTCTTGAGGAGAAAGAGTGCATGAGTAGAATACCATATACTTCGATAATGGGATCTATCATGTATGTTGTAATATATACGAGGCCAGATGTGGCCTATTCACTAGGAGTAGTGAGTAGGCACCAGTCAGATCCGGATGAGAAGCTTTGAAAGATTGCAAAAGCAATTCTTCAGTATTTGAGAAATACTAAAGATCAATGGCTTATCTATAGAGACGTTGACCTAAAACTAGTGGGATATACTGATTCTAATTTTCAGTCAGATTGTGATGACAGCAGAAGTGTGTCAGACTATGTATTTATCTTGAATGGAGGAGCTGTTTGCTGGAAGAGTTCCAAGCAACATACTGTGACCAATTCTGTATGCGAAGCGAAATACATTACTGCATCGGATGCTTCAAAAGAGGCGATGTAGTTGCAAAAGTTTATCATCGAGCTGGAAGTTATACCTTCCATTGATGGTCCTGTCCTACTGTACTGTGACAGCTCCAATGCCATAGTTTAAGCGAAGGAACCCAAGTCGCACCATCGCACCAAGCATGTTCTATGCTGCTATCATTTGATGTGAGAGATCATGAATCGAGATGATGTCGAGCTTCAGAAGATCGATGGAAAAAAGAACCTAGCCGACTCCTTCACTAAAGCTCTCGAGATCAAAGAGTTCAATAACTTCAAATAGAAGATAGGTATAAGATACTGTCCCGATTGATTTTAGTCCAAGTGAGAGTTGTTGAAAATTACATCCTAAAATCAATCATGTGATGATTGAGTTTATCCTTGTATATGAATTATTGATCAATTGAATAATAGTTATTCTAGCATTTTTCATTATAAAATGACATCTTCTTTGAACTCTTGTACTGTGATGAAGTCCCTAGAACTATGCTAGTGTACGATAAAAAGAAGATTTATCATATAGTTCTTAAACATATTCGCTACCAAATGATACATCATTATGAAAAAATGATATTTATCAAGTAGAGGTCGTTGTGTGCCATATGGGTTGGTTGTTGTCTTAACCAAAGAGTGTGGTGACACTGGTATGGCATACAGGTGAGATGTAGGGATACGTCATCACTGAACAACTGACTCACCTGCTGAGCATTCTGCTGTCAAAAGCTACTCGCGAAATACATGAGTATAAGTATCCTTCAAACCTGAGATCATCATAGTGACTTGCAAGCAACTCACTGTACTTTGATGTCGGACTACTTGAATTTCTAATGCAATGACGGAAGGCTACTGGGTATAGTCAAGTACTTGTAAAATCTGTGTGTGGACCAAGATGGGATTGATCCCTCTGGATTATTGGAGTTGATGTATCACTGTATTTCAATTTAGTAAAATCTTGACTAGGATAATTTATGAGATGGATTTGAAAGGTTGAAATACGATGTGGATGAAGCAATCTCGATTGACAGTTAACCTGAGACTATCCTGAGCATCTACAGTCAAAAGGATGAATTATGCGGTAACCATGTGTATGGGTTCTAAAATATTCTTTTACGATAATTCGACCTATATGGATGTCAGAAACCATTACTAGATGGTATCTCGATTAGTGCAAGAATTGGTTCCTGTGCTACCGGCTTAGTGTTGAACCTACGGAGTCACGCACACAAGTCAGATAAAGTAGGAAAAAATTGATCTATTTTTATATATCCAATTTGGAAGTATTTGACTTAATTGAACATATAAGCTAACTTGATTGAGAATTAAGTTATGGGTCAAATAGGATTGAAGAGTTGACTATGTCTAGCTAGCACTACACATGAAGTTCAGGTTCGATCCCGGGGATGAATAATTTTTGATCTATGATTTATGAAACATATGAAAGATTGGATTTAAGTACTAATTAATTTTAGATTAGATCTAAATTAATTAGACTTAAATGGATCCAAAATTCAAGTTAGATTTAGTACAAAAGTCTTACAGAATTTGAGATTGACAGTCTTTTGAAATTATTTTGAACCAGCTTCGAATCAAATTCAAATCAGACCTATTTTGAATGAAATATGAGTATTCCTACTTGCACTGAAAATACCTCCTCATAAAGTATGACCAAAACCTGATTTGGTACTTATTTGGGATATCCCAAGTGGGTGAGAGATTGGGTGTAAGTTGATTGTCATATGTGATGACAATTATATCTCATATAAAAATTTTTCTTTCATGAGTATTAGACCAATTCAAATTAGATTTGAATTAGGAGTCTTAATCTCATTAGATCATCTATAAATAGAGAGGGTCTCTACATATGGATGCATAATATAGCAATAGCATAGCAAACAAATCAGATTGAGAGAAGAGAAAAGAGAGAAAGAGGCGTAAGAAGAGAGAGAGGTCCTATCTTCCCTTTGGCCTCTCTCCTTGTTGCTGCCCCTCTTCCTTTGGGTGTGGGGTCTCTTTGGGTGTCCCACCTGCTAGTGTGAGGTGTCACACTAACACATCTCATCACACTAGCACATCTCATCCCTCGATTGATTGAGTTGCTAAGCTAATTGGATTGAAGTTCATCCTGCTTTCCTGCGGCATCTGATGTGCATACGAAATAGATGATCTGCACATCTAGGCCTCCGTGAAGGTTTATATTAGATAATTTAGAATTTGATCTCTGATTCTACTGTATTTCAGATAAAGATTTGATCATTAAATAAGTAAAATATTAAAAAAAATTTAGATGCAATCTGGGCATCCCGAAGAGAAACTGTTTCCCTTCCCATCACTCTAGGTCTAGGACTCTCTTAAGATTCTCATCTTTAGAACTTCTCTCTTTCTCCATCTTCTCTTCTTTATCTTTTCTTCTTTCTTAAAAAGAAAAAGAAAAAAAAATCAGAGGAGGATTGTTCTGATCTGGACCCCTTGATTGTATATTAACATAATCAAAACAATCTGATAAATTAGATTTATGCAAGAAATATGAATTTCTATAGTAGAGAGGATGAACTATCTCATAAATTAGATCACCTACTGGCTATTAGATACACTCTCTCTACATCTTTTCTTCCTGCACAATAAGTTGAATACCCAACTGTGCACCAATTTTTTGAGTTTAGATATGAGCAAATTCATCAAGATCAAACCCAAATAACCTACGAACTAGAAAATAATCCATTCTTTAATGACTACAATCTAGGTTGGGGGTTTCAACCAAATTTTTTGTAGAAACCACAACCAGTGATTACCCTGGCAACACAACAATCTACATTTGTAGAAGCACCCTATTACGACATACCCTATTCGCAATATCAATCTTCTCCAACTATCTATAGCCCATCATTTGAAGAGAAGATTTTGCAAGTACTAGATAGGATTGAAAGCACCAATCCGCTCCACTCCTCTATACAATCCTTAGCCGAAATAGAAATTTAAGTCGATCAATCAGTAATTACAATTGGTAGGAAAGAGGAAAGAGAGTTCTTTATATTGGAATTCAGGATTTGGTGCATGCATATGTGTTTCAAAACTTTATTTTCTAAATACCACAATAAAAAATAAGATTAAAATACTTTTAATTTAAATTATGCATGCATGAAAATATAAAATCATATGAATCTATCTCATATGTTGAAATTGATATACGCTGAAATTCAGATTGTGATCAAATCACATACCTGTTTCGTAATTCTTTTTTTTAAATCTGGATCTAGAAGAGAAGAGATTCTCTCTTAGCTACTATTGCTCCTAGATTGATTTTGATGATTACAAAGCAGATTGAAGGGGTACCAATATTTTTTATTTGAAAAAGTCTTTGTGCTCTTCAGGGGCAAAATCATAATTTTATCAAAACCCTGATTTAATAGTATCATTTGGTAGAACAAAAGATTTGTGATCGATTGGCAAAAATTTCATTATTTTTGGACTTGTATTTTTGAAGTTATGCATGTTTGAAATCCATGAGTCGACTCATGAGTCAGCTCATGGCACAATGAGCAGTTTGGCACGCTGAATTTTTGGCTTGGCACGGCCTGTGAGTCGACTCATGAGTCGACTCTCAAGGCATGAGTCGACTCATGAGTCGACTCCTGCAGTTTTAGGCCAAAAGTCACAGAAACCTATTTTCTGGTTGTTGCAACAGAGGTCGACTCATGAGTCGACCCCTGAGGCATGAGTCGACCCCTGAGGCATGAGTCGACTCATGAGTCGACCCCTGCGATGGAATTTTTCCGCAACGGCTAGTTTTTAACCCATTTTAAGTGCTTTTAATACTCATTTAATGTGCTCTAACGGCTCTTTTTCTGCCTAGAATGTTTTCCTCTATTTCTTAAAGCTATAAAAGGATTCAAAAGGTGGGAAACAAAGAAGAGATGAAGAAAGAGAGAAAGTAAGAGATTAAAAAGAAAAAGAGCATTCAAGAGAGCATTCAAGAGCATTCAAAAGAGAAAGGAGTTTTTCAAGCCAACTTTTCAGCCCTAATCAAGAGCTCATTTAAAGCTTTCAAGAAGCCATCAATCCAAGCTCACCAACTCCTCAAGCGCTCAATCAACTCTCCATCTACTTTGAGAAAATTCAAAAAGAGGCTTCTTCTCTTGAGTAAAGTGTATTTAAAGTTATATTCGCTCATTAAAGGAGCTTTTCTTGTACTTATTTGTGCTATAAATTATTTTACTCATTTTGAGTGATTGTTTTTATTTTGGAGGAGTTCCAAAACAAGGGAAGGTTGATCCGAACCTGAAATCGGAGTGTATTGGATTGGCTTGTACCCGGAAAATAAGTGGACTAGCTTGGGATAGCTAGTGTCAGAGTTTCCGACGTTTGTATTCGGGTTGAATACAAGTTTAGTGGATTGGAATTCCCAAGTAGGAGCTTGGAGAGTGGATGTAGGTGCAAGGTTGGCACCGAACCATTATAAATCCTTGTGTTTGTGGTGTGCATAATTGCTTCTCTTTAACTCTTCATTATTTTCTTGCATTCTTGCTTTAGGCAATTAATCTTGAACTAAGGTCATTCTCCTCATTCATTTAGCTTTTGACAAACATCTTTCATAAGTCATTAGTTAAGCTTAAAATTTTTAGAAACCCAATTCACCCCCCCCTCTTGGGTTGCATAGCTGGGCAACAAGTGGTATCAGAGCCCGGTGCTCTAGCCCGTCTTTGATCTAAACAATCAAGGAGCCAAAGATCTATGGCAACCCACGTCGGTACTTCTCTAGCCGAGGGGCAATCCACCAACTGACCTCCACTTTTCAATGGGTCTAATTACACCTATTGGAAAGTTCGGATGAAAATATTCATTCAAGCACTCGACTATGATATGTGGAGTATCATAGTGAACGATCCTCACACGCCCACTAAAATTATAGATGGTGAGGAATCAACCAAACCCGAGAAAGAATGGGATGAGGTTGATAAAAAGATGGCCCAATTAAATGCTAAAGTAATGAATGTACTTTATTGTGCTCTTGATGCTAACGAATTTAATCGCATTTCTACTTGTTCATCTGCTAAAGAAATATGGGATAGGTTAGAAGTAACCCATGAGGGAACCAATCAAGTAAAAGAGTCTAAAATAAACATGCTTGTGCATAAATATGAATTGTTTAAAATAGAGCATGATGAGTCCATAACTGTTATGTTTACTCGTTTTACTGATATCATTAATGGTTTGAAGAGTCTTGGTAAGTCCTATACTAACAGTGAGCTTGTAAGAAAGATTCTCAGGTCCTTGTCAAGAACTTGGGAAGCCAAAGTGACTGCCATCCAAGAAGCCAAGGACTTGAACACTCTACCTCTAGAAGAGCTTCTTAGATCTTTGATGACTCATGAGCTAAGCATGAAGCAACATCAAGAGGAAGAAGTCAAAAAGAAAAGAACCATCGCTCTCAAATCCACAGCTCCTCCTGATGAAGAAATTGATGACACTGAAGATGAAGAACAAGATGAAGAGATGGCTCTCATCACCCGAAGATTCAAAAAATTTTTGAGAAAAAGGAAACAGGGGATGAGAAAGAGGCCATTCACAAAAGGGGAACAAAGCAAAGAAAAAGAGAAAGACCAATCCCTTATCTGCTACGAGTGCAAGAAGCCGAGACACTTCAAATCCGAATATCCACAACTGAAGAAAGGTCCCAAGAAGTTCAAGAAGAAGGCCATGATGGCCACATGGAGTGCGAGTGATGACTCAAGCTCCGATGAGGAAACCTCAACCGAACTAGCCAACCTGTGCCTTATGGCACACGAAAATGAGGTAATTTTCGAAACCCCTAGTGATTTTACTTTTGAAGAATTGCATGAAGCATTCTATGATTTAGTTGATGAATTAAAGAAACTAGGAATGAAAAACAAAGAGCTGAAATTAAAAAATCAATCATTAGTGAAACAAGCTGAAAACTTTTCAATTGAAAAATCCACCTTGCTTCAAGAAAATCAAAGCTTAAAGAATGAAATTGCCAAGCTAAAATCAATAGTAGAAAAGTTCACCTTAAGTTCAAACAAACTCAATATGATTCTTGATAATCAAAAAGCCGTATATGATAAGGCTGGACTTGGCTATAACCCCTTGAAGAAACAAAAATATCTGAAAAATATTTATGTAAACTCTTTAAGTAACAAGTCTACCAATATTACTTGTTTCAAATGTGGTAGAGTAGGACATAAGTCATACACCTGCTTCTTTGACAAATCTGCAAACTCAACTATAAAGAAAATATGGGTTCCAAAAGGAACCATTTTGACTAACCAAAAAGGACCCAAGAAAGCTTGGGTACCTAAAATAAAAACTTGACTATTGCTTGCAGGTGTGTCTAGCATCCCAAGGAGGAAACAGGAAATGGTATCTTGACAGTGGATGCTCAAGACACATGACTGGTGATGAATCACAATTCATCATGCTTGATGCTAAGGATGGAGGGATGGTCACCTTTGGAGACAATGGCAAAGGAAAGATCATCGGGATAGGTAACATTGGTATCACTCCCTCCAAATTCATTGAAAATGTTTTGCTAGTTAATAGTTTAAAGCATAATTTACTTAGCATTAGTCAATTTTGTGATAAAAGGTATAAAGTTGTTTTTGAATCATCTGTCTGCATAGTAACTAGTCCTATTAACGATGGCATTAAATTTATTGGACATAGACATGGCAATGTTTATATGGTAGATTTAAATGATTTAGCCAAACTAAACATGCAATGCCTAGTTTCCTTGAATGCTAAAGTTAATGAGACTAGTTGGCTTTGGCATCGTAGACTTGCACACATTAGCATGCATTCTCTTTCAAAATTAATTAAGAAAGAATTAGTTCTTGGCTTGCCTAAACTGAATTTTGAAAAAGATAAAATTTGTGATGCATGCCAACTAGGTAAACAAACACGAGTTTCATTTAAATCCAAAAATGTTGTTTCAACTTCTAGACCTTTAGAGCTTTTGCATATGGACTTATAAGGACCAACTAGAACCACTAGTCTAGGAGGAAAATGATATGGTTTTGTAATTATAGATAATTACTCTCGTTTTACTTGGGTTTTCTTTTTAGCACACAAAGATGAAACTTTTCATATTTTCACTAAATTTCATCGAAAAGTCACTAATGAAAAAAGATTTTCAATTCAAAATATTCGAAGTGATCATGGAACTGAATTTGAAAATCAAGACTTTGAAAACTTTTGTGATGAAAATGGAATTGGCTATAACTTCTCTGCTCCTAGGACACCCCAAGAAAATGGGATAGTTGAAAGGAAAAACAGAACCTTAGAAGAAATGGCCCGTACCATGCTTTGTGAAAGCAACCTTCCAAGATATTTTTGGGCGAAAGCAATTAACACTGCATGTTACATTTTAAATCGTGCTTTGATTAGATAATTTTTAAAGAAAACCCCCTATGAACTTTGGAAAGGAAGAAAACCAAATATTGCATATTTTCATATTTTTGATTGCCGATATTTTGTATTAAATAATGGTAAAGAAAGACTTGGTAAATTTGATGCAAAATCAGATGAAGCAATCTTTCTAGGTTACTCCTCCACTAGTAAAGCTTTTAGAGTTTTTAACAAAAGAACTTTAGTAGTTGAGGAGTCCATACATATTGTTTTTGATGAATCTAACGATCTTCCTTCAAGGAAGAATGAGGGTGTTGATGATGCAGATCCTCTAATAGAAGGTATGAAGGAGATCACTCTGAAAGATTCAACAACTCCAGAGGACGAGGAACAAGAAGACAAACAAGATGAGAGAGGTGAAGAAATTCAAGGACAACCTCAAGGTACAAATGACCTACCTAAGGAATGGAGGTGTGTTTACAATCACCCTAAGGAGTTGATTATTGGTGATCCTATGCATGGGGTAAAAACTTGTTCTTCACTTAGAGATGTATTTAATTATTGTGCTTTTGTATCTCATCTTGAACCAAAAACTATTGAAGAAGCTGAAAATGATCATAATTGGATTAATGCAATGCAAGAGGAACTTAATCAATTTGAAAGAAATAATGTTTGGACTTTAGTATCAAGACCTAAAAACTATTCAATAATTGGCACAAAATGGGTCTTTAGGAACAAATTAGATGAGCATGGTAATGTAATTAGAAATAAAGCAAGATTGGTTGCTAAAGGATATAATCAAGAAGAAGGAATTGATTTTGATGAGACCTTTGCACCTGTTGCTAGATTAGAAGCCATTAGACTTCTACTTGCATATGCTTGCTTTATGAAATTCAAATTATTTCAAATGGATGTCAAAAGTGCATTTTTAAATGGATATATTGCTGAAGAAGTTTATGTAGAACAACCTCCGGGATTTGAAAATCATGCTTTTCCTAATCATGTTTTTAAACTAAATAAAGCTTTATATGGATTAAAACAAGCACCTAGGGCTTGGTATGATAGGCTAAGCAAATTTTTACTAAATAATGGTTTTTCAAGAGGTAATGTAGATACAACTCTCTTTATTAAAAGAAATCAAAATGATATGTTAGTAATACAAATTTATGTTGATGACATAATTTTTGGGTCTACTAATGAATCTCTTTGTCAAGACTTTGCTAAGCTCATGCAGGGGGAGTTCGAGATGAGCATGATGGGAGAACTTACTTTCTTCCTCGGACTCCAAATCAAACAAACAAAAGAGGGAATCTCCATCACCCAAAGCAAGTACACCAAGGAACTACTCAAAAGATTTGGAATGGAGAACTCCAAACCTATTGGCACACCCATGAGCCCCTCATGCAAGCTTGACAAGGATGATGAAGGTAAATATGTAGACTTAAAATACTATAGAGGTATGATTGGCTCTTTATTATATTTAACTGCAAGTAGGCCTGATATCATGTTTAGTGTTTGTTTGTGTGCTAGATATCAATCTAATCCTAAAGAATCTCATTTGAATGCTGTTAAAAGAATCCTTAGATACTTGAATGGTACTCAAACTCTAGGATTATGGTACTCTAAGGACTCACAAATTGATTTATTAGGATATTCAGATGCTGATTTTGCTGGATGTAGATTAGATAGAAAAAGCACAGGTGGAACTTGCCAATTTCTTGGAGTTAACCTAATCTCCTGATTTAGCAAGAAACAAAATTCGGTAGCACTGTCTACGGCTGAGGCCGAATACATTGCAATCGGAAGTTGTTGTGCTCAAATCTTGTGGATTAAGCAACAACTCGAAGACTTTAGAATCAAACTTAATGAAACACCAATAAGATGTGACAACACAAGTGCCATAAATCTATCTAAGAATCCAATTCAACACTCAAGATCCAAACATATTGAAATAAGACATCATTTTATAAGAGAACATGTTCAAAACAAAAATATAATTCTTGAATATGTTTGCACTGAAAATCAATTAGCTGATGTCTTTACAAAGGCCCTTAGTGAAGACAGATTCTGTGAAATTAAAAGAAATCTAGGAATTCTTGATCCATATGCCTAAATATTTCTCAAATTCCAAAGATTTGATGTCAAAAATTCTTTGAGCTCAATTTCCATCATCTTTCTTGGTCCCAAAAGCTCAAGATTATCACTCTCACAACTTATCATTGAGCAAAATTCCATCTCCCAAAATTTCAAATTTTTTTGGAATTTATTCATATTTTTTTTGAATTTTTGAGTTTCATGAGTCGACCCCCTTGAGTCGACCCTATGGCAAACTTGTAATTACTGCCAACTTCCCACGGGCTCTTTCTTTTTAATTGGAAGCCTGTTCATGAGCCGACTCATCTCTTCGTCTTCCTCCCTCCAAGAACCATCATCCCCATTCTCTTTCTCTCCAAAACCAAGGATCTAGCTCAAGATTGTTCTCCCTTCTCCTCTCCACCACAAATCACCGCCTGGGAAAGAAGATTTTCGCATTTTTTCCTTTGATTGAAACGGTTGGAGCGTGCCCTAGCCTCCACCGTTCTTCTCAAAATCGCCTCTTCTCTCCGCCAAAATCCCTCTCCATCCTTTTGTAGCCCTTCTTCCACTCATCCACTTGATCCTCCAAGTCTCTCTGCCTGTTGCTGTAGTGAGAATGGCTCCGAAGATGAAGCTCCCTCAGAGAAGAAAGTTAGTCCGTGAGCTAGAAGAAAATATCCGCAGAAAAAGGCAAGCTGCTCAGTCCTCCACTGCTCCCACTCCAGCTTCTGTGTCAGCTCAAGGTCCCTCTCAGTCTTCCCTTAGCCCCAGTAAGATCCCTCTATCTGATAGAAAAGTTGAAACCGAAAAAAATGTAGATTTTCGGTTCTTTGAAAAAGAGGGTTTCACCTTTGGAACAAAGATTAAAAACCAGGGTTGGGGTTTCTACTGCTCTCTTAAGGAAGTCACTTTTGTAGACCTAGTTAGAGAATTTTATCAGAATCTACATTATGGGAATGGAACAGTGACTTCTACAGTAAAGGGAGTTGATATTTGTCTGGATCCTGTCATTTTGGGAGAAATACTTCATTTGCCCTGTGAGGGTTATTCTTACATGGAACTCCCTGTGAAGGAAGTGGGAATCAGTGTGATTTTAGGGAGAACCTACTCAGGAAGTTTGAATAAATTGGAAGCCAAAATTCTGTCTATTGAGATGAGGATCTTACATCAGTTAGTGACAAAGCTCTTCTTCCCTAGGAGTGGTAGGCATGATCTACTTTCTAGCAGAGATATTTGTATTATGTTTCATGTTATCACTCAAACCCCCCTGAACCTCCCGGCATTAATGATTGAGGCCATGAGAGAGACACTGAACAGATCCAAGGCACATTTGCCTTTTGGTATGGCCCTTACTCGAGTTTTTAGGAGGTTTGGAGTTAGCTTTGAGGGGGAGGCATCTACTAAACTTTCTCATGTAGACACCTTCAACCAACACACTCTGCACCGCATAGGATTTACTAAAATTGATGGTGGTTGGAGCAAGGGTTCTGAGGAGAGAGCTGAGGACAGAGTAGAAGATAGAGCTGAAGAAGAAGGTCCATCATCTCCTATCCATGACTTCAGGACTGCATCTCCAGATATCCAGTTTATTCCAGACCCAGAGGCTGGCCCTTCAAAGTTCACCAGGAGGCCCACACCAATACATCAGCCAGAGAGCAGTGCACCTTCTTCAGAGTTCAGACTGGCTGATGATCAGATCGAGCAGATATCACAGCGTGTGGCTTCCTTACTATCTAGACAGTGGAGCACTACTACATTTACACCAGGGGCCACTTCATCTGATCAGACCATGACTCCCCATATCTCCACTGTGTTTCAGTTGATATCAGATCAGTCTATTCAGATTCAACAGCTAGAGGACACTGTTTGGAGACTGACTGAGAGAGTTCTTGACTTGCAGGGGCAAGTCCTAGCTTTGGCCCATCCTCAGCCACAGGAGTCCACTATTGAGGTCACAGACCTTACTGCAGAGGCTGGCAGGCTCAGAGGTGCACTGGAGGGTGGTTATGAGTTATTGAGGAGAGAGATCAGAGGCTCGAGTGAGCATGCATCTACTCAGTTCACTGCTCTACTTCAGTCTGTTTCCAGAGCACTGAACGTTCTTGATTCCATCAGACTCACTCTATCAGTCCAGTCCTTGGCCTCGCAGCGTTCTCAGCCTCCTAGTGCATCTCGCTCACCTGCTCGTGCCAGAGGCAGACGGGGTAGAGGACGTTCTTCTGGTCGAGATCCATCATCTCCTCACCCTATATCTGATGACTCCGATCCTTCTAGTGATGATCTTTACTAGATCCTAAGTGTTAATCTCTTGTTCTTTCTAGGATCTGTATTTTGGGGCCATGTATTGACATTAGCTAGTTGACTTTTATGTTATGAAATTTGTATTGAAACAATTATGGTTTTAATCATCTTTTACTTATATATCTACTCTTTGTAATGATGTCAATCATCTTTTGGTTATATATCTTCTCCTTGTTGAAACAACTTCTCTTTGTTGATGATTGCTGTTAATGATTGCTGTATTAAGGGGGAGCAAACATCAATGATTAGCACTAAAAGTATTAAAGAGAAAATGTATTCAGAAAAGAGGGGGAGTTAACAATGTTTGATGATGTCAAAAAGGGGGAGAAAATTAAAGAAAAAGAAACCTATCAAAAGCAAAACCATAAATTATGAGATATTAAAGAAAAAGAAACCCATCAAAAGCAAAATTATAAAGAAAAAGAACCATATCAAAAGCAAAATTATAAATTATTAAAAGACTTGAAAATAAAATGAATGAATTGGGTGAGGAGATGAGTCTCAAGGCATGAGTCGACTCATGAGTCGACTCCTGCGGTTTTAGGCCAAAAGTCACAGAAACCTATTTTCTGGTTGTTGCAACAGAGGTCGACTCATGAGTCGACCCCTGAGGCATGAGTCGACTCATGAGTCAACCCCTGCTATGGGATTTTTCCACAACGGCTAGTTTTTAACCCGTTTTAAGTGCTTTTAATGCTCATTTAATGTGCTCTAACGGCTCTTTTTCTGCCTAGAATGTTTTTCTCTATTTCTTAAAGCTATAAAAGGATTCAAAAGGTGGAAAACAAAGAAGAGATGAAGAAAGAGAGAAAGCAAGAGATTAAAAAGAAAAAGAGCATTCAAGAGAGCATTCAAGAGCATTCAAAAGAGAAAGAGATTTCTCAAGCCAACTTTTCAGCCCTAATCAAGAGCTCATTTAAAGCTTTCAAGAAGCCATCAATCCAAGCTCACCAACTCCTCAAGCGCTCAATCAACTCTCCATCCACTTTGAGAAAATCCAAAAAGGGGCTTCTTCTCTTGAGTAAAGTGTATTTAAAGTTATATTCGCTCATTAAAGGAGCTTTTCTTGTACTTATTTGTGCTATAAATTATTTTACTCATTTTGAGTGATTGTTTTTATTTTGGAGGGATTCCAAAACAAGGGAAGGTTGATCCGAATCTGAAATCGGAGTGTATTGGGTTGGCTTGTACCCGAAAAATAAGTGGACTAGCTTGGAATAGCTAGTGTCGGAGTTTCCGACGTTTGTATTCGGATTGAATATAAGTTTAGTGGATTGGAATTCCTAAGTAGGAGCTTGGAGAGTGGATATAGGTGCAAGGTTGGCACCGAACCACTATAAATCCTTGTGTTTGTGGTGTGCATAATTGCTTCTCTTTAACTCTTCATTATTTCCTTGCATTCTTGCTTTAGGCAATTAATCTTGAACTAAGGTCATTCTCCTCATTCATTTAGCTTTTGACAAACATCTTTCATAAGTCATTAGTTAAGCTTAAAATTTTTAGAAACCCAATTCACCCCCCCCTTTTGGGTTGCATAGCTGGGCAACAGCTACATAAGTATCCGGCCTCTACAAGTATCCATTCAGGATTAGCCTGAAACAATCCTCTTTAATCTAAATTTTTTTCTCCAAAATTCAGCCTGCTGAATTTGAATGAAGCCTGGATCGCAATCAACACTTGATCTCTTTTCTTGATCTTCTTCTTCTCTTCTTCTCTAGAGTTTCTCCTTGCTATGTGCTACTACCAGATACTAGAAACTAGCAAGAAAGAGGCACCCAATAGTTTTGGGCGTGGAACATCTTGGGACGTGCATCCTAAGAGAAAGGGCATGTAGAATGCCCAAGAGAGAAGAGAAAAGGAGAGGAAGAGAGGGCGTAGAGACCTTCTATGGGCATGGGGGCTGCTGGTTTGGATGTCCTAGAAATCTTAGGAGAGGTTCCTTTAAATAGGCATGAGGATTGAATCATGTTCAATCTCATAATACAAGTCCTACTTGCATTGGGTGTCCTAATAACTTAAGTTATCCAACTTACTTTAGGAGACCCTTTAGATACTAAAAATTGGAGCCCCTACACCCATAATTAGACACCCCAAAATACATCCAAGATATGTCCCATAGGATAACTAAAGGCCCTCTAATCAATAGACACATCTAACTTGATCAAATCAATGTGGCGCCCAAGAATAACTATCAAAAAAATTAATTAGAGACTTACACTCTTAATTTATATGATCCATAACCTTAGACACCCAACAATTGGAGTCTCATAAATCTTATTCATATAGATTATTAGCAGATAATTAAGCTAAAATTATCTTATGAAATAAAAAATCTCAACGAAAAGAAGAATTGAGTCCAACCATGCACTAGTAAGGTTATCATGAACCCAATGGATTTCTCTAAACCCAATTGACACTTCATAAGCTCAATTACTTATTTCAGACCTAATTCCTTTATTGTGTAACCCTATAGATTCAATTCTATCTGGTAGTGAGACATACAATGATCTCTATCAAAGTATCATTGAAACTCTTTTCAATAGATCGGAACAATTCTACTCTAACTCAGCAAGAATTATCGATCCAAAATAATCCTAGTGAGCTCTCACAATCCACCAGTGACACCTAGCAGTATGTAGTGACAATTCAGTAGAACTGAAATGAACCTCTAGGTGTAGTTAATATATGATTCAGTCCCTCTATCATGAGTCCCGACTAGATGACAGGTTATAGATAAATCGTCAAACCTCCGCATCAGTCATATGATAGATTCGATTAGCTCAAGTCCAGTTGAAAATTCTATGGAAACTCTTTTTTATCAATCACACTGCTATGGCCACAGACTCCTAGACTTAGCCTCTCAAATTTTATAAGACTACTCCTCTCCACAAGGTCGATGGATCCTGCTTGATGCGCACCCCATTCCTACAGTGGACCAACTATCGCCAACACCAGTACAAGAGCTCATTGAGATCCATGTATATGTGTCAATCAAACTCCAACAGTCTCACTACGAGCAGCAGTACCATCTCAAGTTAAAAAATCAGTCACACAACTACAGCATCGAGACAATCATTGACGATCGAATAGAAATTCAAGTGATCTCTCGTATGGTCATACTCAGTACTAGTTGTTCTCTAACAACTATCCATACTCGTCATCCTATGTCTCTACACAGTAGACTAGAGACTCATCTATCTCGAAAAAAATGATTTATGCATAAGTCTATCTAGTCTATCACCATCCTCATGATGATCCTATGATCGAGAGTATTTAGAAATTAAATACATGTCTCTAATTCTCAACCCTTTGAGAATATGTATCGAAACTAATTTTATGGATGATTCAAAGACACATTACACTTGAAAGAAAAAGAACTTACCCTTTTATTGATCATATCAATATATTAAGTACAAAATTATATCTTAAATTTACTACAATATGTCAGTCATATTGGCTTCTACGACATACATCTAACAATCTTCCACTTGGACTAAAGCCAATTGACCACAAATCTAAGTCCCATCTTCTTAAGATGGACTTTCATTTTCGGTTGGCTCAACTGCTTAGTCAGTGGGTCTACTACATTATCCACGGAGTCTACTCTTCGTACCTCGATATATTTCTTTTCGAGGTAGTCGCATATGATATGATACCATCGCTTGATGTGCTTCAATTTTTGATGAGACCTCAGCTCCTTAGTAAGTGCTATAACTCCATTATTGTCACAGTATAATGGTATAACATTCGATATCATAACCCCAAGTTTTACGATGAACTTCTTGAACTAGAAGCCTTTCTTTGCAGCATCCGAAGCAGCAACATAGCCTCCGTGGTTGAATCCGCTACGATGAGTTGCTTGGAATTTTTCTAACTAACTGCGACCATTGCAAACAAACATGTACTTTAGTATAGACTTTCTATCATTAGGATCAGATATGAAGTCTGAATCAGTATATCCCTCGACTCACAACTCAGAATCACCTCCAAAGATTAAGAACAAATTCTTAGTCCTTCTTAAGTACTTAAGGATGTTCTTCACAGCTATCCAGTGCTCCTCGCTTGAATTCAACTGATACCTACTCGTGACACTCATGGCAAGGACAATATTAGGTCGAGTACATAGCATGGCGTACATGAAGCTCTCTATGGTCGAGGCATAAGGAATCCTACTCATGCACTACACCTCCTCAGATGTAGTCAGACACATCGTCTTAGAAAGACTAATACCATGCCTTAGAGGTAAAAGACCTCTCTTGGAGTTTTTCATGCTGAACCTCTTCAGCACCTTCTATATATATAGCTTTTGTGACAAGTCAAGCATCTGTTTAGGTCTATCCCTATAGGCCTTTATTTCGAGAATATAGGATGCTTCCCCTAGATCTTTCATGAAGAATTTTTTGGACAACCATCTTTTGATCGTGGTCAGCATGGGAATATCATTCTCAATGAGGAGAATATCATCCACGTACAATACAAAAAAGGTGATCACACTCTCATTGACCCTCTTGTGCACACAAGATTCCTCTTCATTTTTGATGAAATCAAATGATTTGATTGCCTCATCAAAATGATGGTTTCTACTTCGACAAGCTTGCTTTAATCCATATATGGATCTTTGCAGCTTGCAGACTCTGTGATTACCATCACCAGACATGCAACCCATAGGCTGCTCCATATAGATATCTTTCTCAAGATATTCATTTAGAAAAATAGTATTCACATCTATCTATCAGATTTCATAATCATAGAAAGCTGCAACAGCAAGCAAAGTGCGAATGGATTTCAGCATGGCTATGGGTGAGAAGGTTTTCTGATAGTCAATACCCTCGCACTGACTATAGCCTTTAGCCACAAACCTAGCTTTATAGGTCTCTACCTTACCATCAGTACCTATCTTTCTTTTGTAGTTCCATTTGCATCCAATGGGTACAATACCCTCAAGTGGATTCACTAAAGTTCAGATTTGATTCGAGTGCATCGAGTCAATTTCTGACTTGATAGCATCGACCATTTTTTGAAATCGATGTCAGACATCACCTTATCAAAGGTGGTAGGATCATCACTATGATCCCTATCTTCCATAAAGAATATTTTCTTTACTTCCTCCATAAGCATACCCATGTACCTTTTAGCAGATCGGGAGATCCTGCTAGATCTATGAGGTGGTAGAGGAATATCAACTACTGGCTCATGGACTACGGGTTCCTGAGATTCTATAGCTCTTAGCTCTTCAGAAATTTTCTCTTCGAGCTCCACTAACCTCCCACTATCACCATCCTGAATAAACTATTTTTTTCAAGAATACAGCGTTTAGACTCACAATCACATTATGGTCTTATGAAAAGTAGTAGTATCCCATAGATTCTTTTGGATACCCTATAAAGCGAGCTATAATAGATCTATCCTCCAACTTATCCGTTATCTGTCTCCTGACATAGGCTGGACATCCTCAAATCTTGAGATAACTCAGACTCGACTTCTTACCGAACTATATCTCATATGGTGTAGTAGGAACGGACTTTGATAGAATCCTATTTAATAAGTGAATGGTAATTAACAAGGTATGTCCCCAAAGAAATAAGGATAGATCAGTGAAGCTCATCATGGATCTGATTATATCCAATAGGGTCCTATTCCTCTTTTCGGATATCCCATTGAGCTGAGGTATTTCAGGAGGCATCCATTAAGAGACTATGCCATTATCCTTAAGATATCTCAGAAATTCTCGTCTAAAGTATTCACCTTCTCAATCAGATCAAAAAATCTTAACAGATTTGCCTGTCTGCTTTTCTACTTCATACCTGAATTTTTTGAACTTTTCAAAGGCCTCAGACTTGTGTTTCATGAGATACACATATCTGTACCTAGACAGATCATCGGTAAAGATAATGAAGTAGGTATAACCACCCCTAGCCTGCACATCAAATGGCCCACATACATCGGTATATACCAGAGCATGTAGCTCTGTGGCCCTTTCTCCATGTCCTACAAAAGGTAACTTGGCCATTTTTTCTCAAAGACTGAATTTGCAAGCTGGATACGACTCTGGGTTAAGAGAGCCAAGGATTTCATCCTTTTTCAGTTTGTTTATCCTATCCTCTCCAATATGGCCTAGTCTATAATGCCACAAGTACTTCTGGTTAATCTTATCTCTAGGTCTCTTTTGGCCTACAGCACTCACTATTTGCTCATTTCGGTTCACATTCGCATCAACATGCAGTGATAAAGACTGTCAATTAAAAGACCTCGTGCAATAAATTTATTTCATAAATAAATAGAACAAAAGACTTTATTGAAATAAATTTCAAAACCTTTCGATGCTAGCACAGACATGGAAATCAAATTTTGACTAGCTACAGGAACATAATAATAGTCTTTTAAATCTAATCTAATACCAGACGATAATCGAAGAGGGTAAGTGCCAACAGCCTCTGCAGCAACCTTTGCTCCATTGCTGACCCGAAGGATCATGTCACCTTTTCTCAACCTCCTACTTTCTATCAGACCCTGCATTGAGGTACATATATGAGCACTTGAGCCAGAGTCTAATACCTAACTAGAAGTAGAAAAGATTGTAAGATTAGATTCTATTACGAGCATACCTTTGGAAGGTTTATCATCCTTTTTGATCTTTAGTCTCTCTAGATATTTAGGATAGTTCCTCCTCCAGTGGCCTTCAGCATGACAGTGGAAACACTTTTCTTTTGCCTCAATCGTCTTTGGACCATCTTTCTTCAGCTTGCTCTCTTTCTTCTGCTTCTTCAAGGATTTAACTTTCTTCTTTCCAATAGGATTTCTCTTGAAAGAAGAAGTCCACTCCACAGTGAGAACAGTACCCCTTAAACTCTTTAAGGTACCCTCCGTGGTGACCAACATATTAACGAGTTCAGGAATAATGCAGTCAAATTTGTTCATATGAAAATTCATAATGAATTGACTATATGAACTAGTAAGAGATTGAAAGATCAGATCCATCTGCAATTTCTTTTGCATATCTAGCCCAAGCTTTTCGAACTCCTCAATATCCTTGATCACTATCATACAGTGCTCATAGACAGACTACCCCTCGTGCATCTTCAGATTGAAGAGTCTTTTAGACACTTCGAAGCATGCAATATGGCTCTGCTTAACATACAACTCTTGTAGGTGAGTGATCATGGCCCAGGCAGTAGGCATATACTCATGCTGGCTTTACAACTCATTTGACATGAATGTCAGTATATAGCACTTAATCTGACTGTCGTCATCCATCCACTTCTCAAAAGTAGCTCTTCACTCAGCAATAGGATGATTTGATAGCACTACAGAATCCTGATCGAGAACATGGCTTAACTTTTTTGAAGTCAGGATAATTCTGAGATTTCTGAGTCAGTCTTAGAAATTATTACCGATCAAATGATTGGTCTCAAAGATACGGGCTAGAGAGTCTGAGGCTGGTATGATGGTTTAACTGCGAGGGTAGAGATTCAAGTTAAACTTTTATACTTAATATTTATATTTGCTTCTAGGGACTTTAAGATGCAAACAATGACTTTCACTAATTTATCGGATCCCTCCACTCTCCGAAAAAGAAACAAAAATCCTAACGTGACAAAAGATTCCTAGTGGGTGCTGCAGTTTCATCGATGACATGCACCTCACCTAACAATTATTGGTAATATGCACACCGATGCGTAGGTAACTCTTTGCCCAGATGCTTCTCTAAGCATGTTGCAGTGACTTGGTCTCTAAGTCATGTGGGCTCACCTAACAGTTATTGCTCACACTTCTTAGTTAAGTCCGACCCACCGTTCACAAGCAGGTGCAAGGCCGTCATTAGATCCCTCATCTAATAGTTATTGGGCCGAACCCCATCCTTACCTTGGAGCAACTCTTTGCTAATAGAGTGGTTGTGTGTTTCCAATGTAACTAAACCATTATAACCAGTCAAGAACAATCAATGCCGGTAGCACGTCCACATATCTACGACGATGGAAGACCTATGGACTTAATATTTGTAAGGAGGTTTAGGTTTAGGTCTCATCTAATCAGTCATCATATGATCGATCTAATTAGCATGGGCTAAACCAAACTGCTAAGCAACCTAATTCAAGACCTAATCTTCCAAGTTAGCCAGGTAAGTGGAGATTGACGGAGGTCTCCCAATTGCCTTCCTTGGATACCAATAAATTGGTCAGGTCAGCTAACAGAACCAATTAAATAATCACATCTCATTAACTTGTCTTAGATACCAATAGGTCGATTGATCAAAATTGGTTAGCTCAAGCGAATCGGGCTCAAACCAATGAGCTAAACTAGGTTCTTAGGTTAATCGATTCTGCATATGAGATTTAATCAATTTGATCAATAATAATTATATGATCATTAACTTAATTAATTTAATCCTAATCAATATTTGATTTGATTTGATCAATTACTTAATCAAATTAGACCCATATGACTCAAATCAAAAATCTTAAATATAATCCTATTACATGACCTAATTAATGATTTTTTCATGACCTAAATCCTCATGCATAAATATAAATTTTAGATTCTAAAATCATATTTCAGATCTAAATTCTTTGCATAAAAATAAATTTTAAAAATATAAAAATAATTTTTAGGTTTTAACTCACAAATATATATGCATGTAAAATCAGATCTAAACAAAATGTCAGATCTAAGTATGATATCATATATCTCATATACTAATCATGGATCAGATTAAAAGTAAATTTATGATCTAAATATATAAATATATATATATATATGAATTAAAATTTAGATCACATAAAAATTTCAGATTTTATGCATGCATCTATGTATCACATGAATATGAACTAGAACTCTTTCTAGATCAAAATTCAGATCTTGCATGCAATTACACATCAACTATATATTCTAAAATTAAATCTAAAATCTAATTTTAAATTTGAAGATCCATCTATACATCTCATGTATCAAAAAAAATCTAATTTTGAAATCTTTTCAAAAATATGTGTATCAAAATTCAGCATATGAAAATCCGTGGCTCTAATACCATGGTTAGAATTCGGGGTTTAGTGCATGTATATGTATTTCAAAACTTTATTTTCTAAACATCGTAGTGAAGAATAAAATTAAAATATTTTTGATCTAAATTATGCATACATGAAAACATAAAACCACATAGATCTATCTTATATGCTGAAATTGATATATGCTGAAATTCAGATTGTGATCCAATCACATACCTGTTTCACAATCTTTTTCTTCAAATCTGGATCTAAAAGAGAAGAGGTTCTCTCTTACCCATATAAATATTCGACCTCTATGAGTATCCACTCGGGATCAGTCTGGAACAGTTCTCTTTAATCTAAAATTTTTTCTTCAAAATTTAGCCTGTTGAATCTGAACAAAGCCTGGATGCGATCAACACTTGATCTCTTTCCTTGATCTTCTTCCTCTCCTCTTCTCTAAAGTTTTTTCTTGCTATGTGCTGCTATCAAATACTAGAAACTAGAAAGAAAGAGGCACCCAACAGTCTTAAGCGTGGAACACCTTGGGACGCACGTCCCAAGAGAAGGAGCTTGTAGAACGCCCAAGAGAGAAAAGAAAAGGGGAGGAAGAGAGGGCATGGAAACCTTTTATGGGTGTGGGGTTTGCTGGTTTGGATGCCCTAGAGACCTTAGGGGAGGTCCCTTTAAATAGACATCAGGATTGAATCCTATTCAATCTCATAATACAAGTCCTACTTGCATTGGATTTCCTAATAACTTAAGTTATCCAACTTACTTTAAGAAACCCTTTAAGCACCAACAATTAGAGTCCTTACACCCATAATTAGATACCTCAAAATATATCCAAGAGACACCCCATAGGAGAACTAAAGGCCCTCTAACCAATGGATACGTTCAACTTGATCAAATCAAGGTAGCACCCAAGAATAACTATCAAGGAAATTAATTAGGGACTTGCACCTTTAATTTATATGATCCATAACCTTAGACATCCAATAATTTGAGTCTTATGAATCTTATTCATGTAAGTTATTAGTAGGTAATTAAGTTAAAATTATCTTATCAAATAAGTAATCCCAACGGAAAGAGGAATAGGGTCCAACCGTGTGCTAGCAAGGTTATTATGAACCTAATGGATTTCTCTAAATCTAATTGATACTTTATAAACTCAATTGCTTATTTCAGATCTAATTTCTTTGTTATATGACCCCATAAGTTTAATTCTATCTTGTAGTGAGATATATAACGATCTCTATCAAAGTATCATTGAAACTCTTTTCAATGGGTCGGAATAATTTCACTCTAACTCAGCAAAGATTGTCAATCCAGAACAATCCTAGTGAGCTCTTACAATCTATCAGTGATACCTACCAGTATGTAGTGACAACCCAATAGAACCAAAATAAATCTCTAGGTATAGTTAACGTATGATTCAGTCCCTCTATCATGAGTTCCGACTAGATGGCAGGTCATGGATGAATCATCAAACCTCAACATCAGTCATATGATAGAATCGATTAGCTCAAATCCAGTTATAACTTCTATGAAAACTCTTTTTCATCAATCACATTGCTATAGCCATAGACTCTTAGACTTAGCCTCTCAAATCTCATAAGACTACTCCTCTCTATCAAGGTCGATAGATCCTATTTTGATGCACATCTCACTCCTATAGTAGATCAAATGTCGCCAACATCCACTACAAGAGCTCATTGAGATCCATATTTATATGTCAGTCAAACTTCAGCAGCCTCACTGTGAGTAGCAATACCATCTTAAGTCAAAGAATCAGTCACACAACTACAGCATCGAGATAATCACTGACGATCGAATAGAAATACAAGTGATCTCTCGTATGATCACGTTCAGTACTTGTTGTTCTCTAACAACTACCCACACTCATTGCTCTGTATCTCTGCACAGTAGATCAAAGACTCATCTATTCTGAAAGAAGTGATTTAGGCACCAGTCTAACTGGATCTATCATCATCCTCATGATGATCCTATGATTGGGAGTATTTAAAAATTAAATACATGTCTTTAATTCTTAATCCTTTGAGAATATGTATCGAAACTAATTCTATAGATAATTCAAAGACACATTACACTTGAATAAAAATGAACTTGCCCTTTTATTGATCATATCAATATATTAAGTATAAAATTATACCCTAGATTTATTACAATATGTCAGCCATATTGGCTTCTAGGACATACATCTAACAATCTTTCATTTGGACTAAAGCCAATTGACCATAAATCTAAATCCCATCTTCTCAAGGTGGACTTCTATTTTTAGTTGGACCAACTACTTAGTCAGTGGATCTGCCATGTTGTCACGGAGTCTACTCTTCACACCTCCACATACTTTTTTTCAAGATAGTCACGTATGATATGATACTGCTGTAGGGTTTCAGGGTGGGCATGCACAATGGAAACATAATGGATTTTAAAATTTTAATAAAGAAATTTTAAATATTAAACTCTGAAACCAGCATCTTCTTGATAATTAACAATCATATATAACATAAATTTAAGATTAAATTTAAGTTATAGAAGAATACCTACAGCGCTTAATCCAAATTTCGGCAGAACCTCCACCAGGTGCCCAAGTGTTCACCCTCCAACGGTGATCCACACAGGGCTATGATCAGGACACCAACTCTTTGAGATGATTTCTCCTCTAAAATTCTCACTCTGAGAATTTTTTTGAACACCAGGACCTCAAGATCCTCTTCCTCTTCTCCTAACCTTCCTATCCCTACCTTTCTTCTCTCCTTGTCTTCCTTAATTCTCTTCCTAGACTCTTGTCCTAAAATTGGACTTGTCCTTTTTATTTTTAGACTTATCCTAACAAGAAAAAAAAGAGACTAATTGGACAATAGGAAGAGGATGTTAGAAAGAAAGAAGGAATTGGAAATCTGAAATGAATCCAATCCCCAGGCGCACCCCCCATTAAATACTTAGCGATGGGTTGCCTTCGAGAATTTTTTGCACCCATATCGCATCCATCAAAAAATCTCACACCTCCTGATGAATTTTTATGTCCATTTGAAAGTTTTTGACACAGAAATCATCAGAAAAAGAAATCCAAGAGATGCTTTATGCAGAAGGACTCATCAGAATATTTTTCTCGATGATTCTCCGATGAGTCATGCAGCTTTCCATGGCATAATTTTTTTCTATCACCTATCAATGTAATTTTATTCATACAATAGCCAAAAATTAAGGCACTAACATGATAATATTGTGAAAAAAAATTCAGATTAAGAATTGGCATGACAAATGGGTTAGAGTCCTTCACAAGTTGGACTCTTGGTCAGGCGCATGGATCAGGCTGACAGGATTTTCAAATTCAATGAATTTCCATGATTAAACCAAAAAGAATTTTAACTTTAAAAAATTTCACATACTCAAAATAAAGTTAAAAATCATTCAAAAATTTATTTCATTATAGAACATATGATAAGCTTGAGGATGAGGCATCCTATCTCATGGGATGTGAAAGCTATTTCTCCACACAAAAACTGCACCCATGCACAAGAAAAATTCTTGACTCATGCAAACTTAGTTTACTGACTCCAAATTTTTGATACATATAGCCAAGGGCTGAACCAACTCAAACCTAAAATTTATTTAAATTAATTTGGCCTTAATTAGCCCAATCTGGAATCAATTTTAAACCTGATTCGAAACAAGGAGCTAGTTTTTTGCAATATGTTCTAGCATGTCAATTTTGCAAACATGATCTAATCCAATTAGACCCCTGATCAATATCTTTTGTGTGTGACCCATTGAGTTTCACATCTAGTAAGAAATAGGTCTGAGTTTAAGTTAATTTGATTTGATTAGAATTTAATCTAACCGATCTAGATCCAATCGAGCTAACCCGATTTCAGCAATTAGAACTCTTTCTAATTGGTGATTGAATTAAACTCTTTAATTTGATCAAACCTATAAAATAAGATTGATGTCTAACAACATATCATGTCCACCTAGAAGATATAAATTTTTTGATAGAAATATCAAAAATATCCTTCAGTGGAAAGTTACCATGCAATTTGATCCTGCGATCTCCCTGCACCCCGAATATGACTCTCGATATGGAATGATGTCAAATCCAATATCATACTCATATTTCTCTCAATCTTATATGATGATTCAATTAATAAAATATTAAAAACTCTTTCTAATTTTTATTCTGCTTTGATTAAAAGCTTTCTGAATCATCAATCGATCAGAACAAGTAGGATACGATTTCCTCTTACCAGGAGTGATCGATTCCATGTTGACCTACTCACAACCTCCATACACATTCTACCATATCTAGAACACCCCATACATGACTAAGTCATGAATGAGTATGAATCAAAAAATATGGATTCATGTATACAAGGTTCTATGGTAGTCTCAGGTCAAAGGATTACATGCATAACTCCCACTATAAGAAAACATCTCTTGACAGGTAAGTAAATTCTATAAGATGTTTCTTAAGTCGGATCGATTCAGTGAACTCATTCTCTAATGAGCACCCACTTCTTTGTATTAGTGTCTCACACAAGTGGCATATGAGATCTGCCATCCTCTCCATCGAGCATACATAGAAAGTGCTAATCTATCCGGAACATTGATTCTCTACTCAATGCTCCTATGACTAGGAATATTATAAATCAGGATTTTTAGGATTTTAGGTCTCATAGGTATGATTTCATCATAACCCTAAATCCATTTTTCTAATTTATAGAGTTCATCATAATCATTACTAAAGTAAGATGCAGCATATGATGAAAAATATCTTTTATTATTTAAAGAGTCAATACATAAGTCTGGAAGATTATAAAAAAAATCCATCAAAATACAAATTTTGATTGGCTTGTAGGGCATATTCCTTTCAATCTCCCACTTGCACTAAAGCCAATCACCCTTATATTTTATCCCCATACAATCGAGATGACGATCGAACTGCTGCTGTGGTAGAGTCTTAGTGAATGGGTCTGCTATGTTATTCTTTGTTTCTACTCGTTCAATGACAACATCTTGTCTTTCGATTATTTCACGAATGAGATGGAAGCGTCTTAGAATGTGCTTGGATTTATGATGAGACCTTGGTTCCTTTGCTTGAGCAACTGCTCCAGTATTATCACAGTAAAGTGGTACTGAATTCTGAATCTCAGGAACGATACCCAACTCAGTGATAAACTTCTTCATCCAGACAACTTCCTTGGCGGCTTCACTTACGGCTATATATTTTGCTTCAGTGGTAGAGTCAGCTACAGTTTGCTGCTTGGAACTTTTCCAACTAACAGCTTCACAATTAAGAGTAAAGACATACCCTGAAGTAGACTTACTATCATCAGAGTCTGATTGGAAACTAGAGTCAGAATAACTTCTAATTTTAAATCAGATCCTCCATATACCAGAAAAATATCTTTAATCGTTTTTAGGTACTTAAGAATATTTTTTACTGCTTTCTAATGATCCTCTCCTAGATCAGCCTGAAATCTACTAACTATGCCTAAGGCATAGGCAACATCAAGCCTAGTACATAGCATAGCATACATGATCGACCCCACTGCCGAAGCATAGGGAATAGAACTCATTCTATTTCTCTCTTTCGGTGTTTTAGTAGACATCCTTTTAGAGAGATATATGCCTTGACTTATGGATAAATAACCTCTTTTACTTCCATCCATGCTAAACCTCTTTAGCACTAAGTCTATGTACCTGGATTGGGACAAGCCTAATATCCTCTTAGATCTATCCCTATAGATCTTTATACCTAGTATATAGGATGCTTTACCCAAATCTTTTATGGAAAACTTACTTGATAGCCATGTCTTGACCAATTATAACATTGGGATATCATTCTCAATAAGAAGTATGTCATCCACATATAAAACTAAGAAGACAATGGCACTCCCACTAGTCTTCTTGTATACATAAGGTTCATCAATATTTTTGATAAAGCTAAACTCTTTGACTGTAACATCAAATCGGATATTCCAACTCCTCGATGCCTGTTTTAATCCATAAATAGATTTCTTAAGCTTGCATACCTGATTTTCTCTCCCTTTTAAGACAAACCCTTCTAGCTGAGACATGTAAATCTTTTTCTCAAGATAACCATTAAGGAAGGCAGTCTTCACATCCATTTGCCAAATCTCATAATCATGGTATGCTGCTATTGCAAGCATAATTCGTATAGATTTGAGCATGGCAATAGGTGAAAATATTTCATCATAATCAATACCCTATTTTTGCCTGAAACCTTTAGCTACTAATCTTGCTTTATAGGTTTCAACTTGGCCATCCGCTCCAATCTTTTTCTTATAGACCCATTTGCATCCAATAGAGATCACACCCTCGGGTGCATCAACCAAAGTCCACACTTGATTGGAATACATGGAGTCAATTTCGGATTTCATAGCCTCTAGCCATTTGTCTGAGTCCCTTCTCATGATGGCTTCCGTATAGATCAAAGGTTCATCATTCTCAATAACAAACCCATACCTCATAGGTACATTCCGCACCCTATCCGACCTTTGGAGAGGAGATGTACTTTGTATTTGTACTTCATTAATGGATATTTTTGGTTGAGGATCATCTTGTGCTTGCATTTGTAGGTCTTGAACTTCTCCAAGTTCAATTTTCTTCCCACTGCCTCTTTCTAGGATGAACTCTTTTTCCATAAAAGTAGCATATTTACTGACAAACACCTTATGTTCAGTAGGATGGTAAAAAAGGTACCTATACTCTCTTTAGGATAACCTACAAATAAGTATTTATCTGTCCTAGTATTCAGCTTATGTCCAAAATTTCTTTTAATATAAGCTGGATAGCTCCATATCTTAAGATACTTAAGATTAGGCTTCTTTCCTCTCCATATCTCATATGGAGTGCTTGGCACAGATTTTAAAAGTACTCTATTCAGGATATAGACAGCAGTTTCTAAGGTATATCTTCAGAAGAAAATTGATAAATCTGTAAGGCACATCATGGACCGCACCATCTCTAATAAAGTGCGATTCCTTCTTTCCGCTATACCATTTAGCTGTGGTGTATAGGGAGGGGTCCATTCTGAGAGAATTCTATTTTCTTTAAGATGATCTAAAAATTTATTGGATAAGTATTCTCTTCCTCAATCAGATCGAAGGATTTTAATATTTTTTTTAGTTTATTTCTCGACCATACTTTGATACTCTTTAAATTTATCAAAGGCTTCGGATTTGTGTTTCATAAGATACACATATCCAAACCTAGATAAATCATTAGTGAATGTTATAAAATAAGAGTATCCTCCTCTGACTTCTGTTGTCACAGGATCACATACATCAGTATGTACAAGTCCTAATAACTCACTTGTCCTTTCTCCATGTCCACTAAATGGAGTCTTAGTCATTTTTCCCATAAGAATAGATTCACAAGTACCTAATGATTCATAATCATAAGGATCAAAGAACTCTTCTTTGTATAACTTGTTAATCCTTATCTCACTTATATGACCAAGTCGACAATGCCAAAGTAAAGTATTATTCAACTCTTCTCTTTTTCATTTTTTACTTTCATTAATATGAAAAATATTATCATTAAATAGAATTAGAAGATCATTATTAATAATGCCATGACAAATAATTTCATTAGAAAAAGAAATTGAGCAACTATTGCTCTTTCTATTTATTTCATAACCTCATTGCAATAGTAACGATACAGAAATAATATTTCTAATGATCTTAGGCATATAATAACAGTTTTCTAGCTCTAAGATCTTTCCAAAAGGTAACTTTAACATATAAGTCCCTACAGCCTCTGCTTGAATTGACTCTCCACCAGCACCGTAGAGCTCGAAGTCACCCTTCTTCAGTACTCTAATGTTCTGCAGCCCCTGCAACGACTTGCAGATATGAGAACCGCAGGCGGTATCTAATACCCAAGAGTCTGAATTGGAAGAACTTAATGACAAAATTGTATGTATCTCATGCATACCTTTTAGTGCATCGCTTGCACCTACCTTTACAGTTGCAAGATATAATTTGCAATTTCTTTTCCAATATCCTGCCTTGCTGCAGTGAAAGCAGGTACCCTATCCAGAGACTTTCTTCCCCTTCTTCTTCATCTTGCCACCCTTAGGATTCAGTGCTTTCTTTGAACCCTTAAAACCTGACTTCTTCTTAGAGTTTTACCCACAAGAAGAAGTGGAGCCTTTTCTTTCTTAATATGGCTCTCAGCTGTCTTAAGCATATTTAACAGCTCAGGCAAGGAGGTATTCAGTTTATTCATATGATAGTTCACAACAAATTGAGCGAATGACTCAGGGAGAGATTGCAGGATCAAATCCTGACCTAATTTTCCATCTATCACAAAATCAAGTTGACCCAATCTAGTGATTAGATCAATGATCTTCAGGACATGATCTTGTACGGATGATCCCTCAGTCATTCTAGTACAGAATAACTACTTAGATATCTCATATCTAGCAGTTCTACTCTGTTCTCCATACAACTCTTTAAGATTGAGAAGTATGGATTGAGTATCCATGCTCTCATGCTGCCTCTGCAACTCATTGCTCATAGAGGCCAGTATGATGCACTTGACAGTCAAACTGTCATTCTTCCACATCCTGTATGTGGATACCTCCTCTTCTGTGGTATCATCTCCAACCTCTTGTGGTTCAAAGATGTCAAGAATATAGGAGAGCTTCTCTTGAGTGAGTACGATCTTTAAATTTTTCAACTAGTCCACATAATTGAGATCGATCAACTCGTTGGAATCTAAAATTTCTCGCAATGATAGTGAAGATGCCATTTGTAGAATTTAATCTATAATAATTAAAGAATATTACATAAGCAAATAACTCATATTGACTTATACAATTAAATAAGATCTTTAGATTTAATTATGCCTCCCACTATTTTATCGAACATCATAACCCTCTACTATGATGAACGAGATATATTTAATATTTATCTTAGTGGAATTAAGACCCTAATTTCTCATAATGATCTTGTGTTAACACAATAAATCCTTATGAGTTCATAGGTAGAAAACTCTTTCTAATTACATCTCATGCAATTTTCAATATTATATCTTGGTCTCTAAAATATTATTAGCCTTGTGTTAATACAACAAACTATAATATTTTAGTTAAGTTAAACCCTTCATTTCAATACAGTCAAATTCTAATATAACTGTCCTTGTGTTAACACAACAAAACAGTATATTCAAAATTATCGTAAGCATCTTCTATGCATCAGGATTATGTTATATCAATCCTTATGATAAGCCTCATGTTAACACAACAAACTAGCCATAGTTCATGATGTAACATTAATCTAGTATGAAGGAAGGCCCTTAACAGTGTTTTCAACATTAGGGTTTTTCAATATCAAGATCGCTTTATCAAATTGGCCAGGTAAGTAAGGTGGGGGTCCCCCTGTTGTTTTCTTTAGATACTAACAAATTGGTCAGGTCAGACAACAGAATCAATTAAAAAACCATCTATAGCATTTTTCTAGACACCAATTGATCAATTGATCAAGAATTGGTTTACCCATAGTTGCATATCACTACCACTTAATATAATTTTTTAATGAGGGCTTTTATTTGATCTCATGCACATTCTAACTACATAATATCTATTTATATATAAACATTAAAATTTTCTACATGTGCAAGTGTAACATATGGACATTCATCATCCTAGGATAACCTTGCAGCATAACCCCGTTATGCTAGGACAACCTTATGTCAAGATGATGAAGTGATGAATGATATATGCATTATTTCATATCATCATATGAAAGCATAAATTATTTTATAGTATAAATCATTCTGTGGATCACATAAATATTATGTATATATGATTGAACCAAATAAGGCCGGCTCTGATACCACTGTAGGGTTTCAGGGTGGGCATGCACGGTGGAAACATAATGGATTTCAAAATTTTAATAAAAAAATTTTAAATATTAAATCCTTAAATCAGTATCTTCTTGATAATTAACAATCATATATAACATAAATTCAAGATTAAATTTAAATTATAGAAGAATACCTGCTGTGCTTAATCTAAATTTCGGCAGAACCTCCACCAGACGTCCAAGTGTTCGCCCTCCAACGGTGATCCACACAGGGCTATAATCAGGACACCAACTCTTTGAGATAATTTACCTCCAAAATTCTCACTCTAAGAATTTTTTTGAATATCAGGACCTCAAAACCCTCTTCTTCTTCTCCTAGCCTTCCTATCCCTACCTTTCTTCTCTCCTTGTCTTCCTTAATTCTCTTCCTAGACTCTTGTCCTAAAATCGAACTTGTTCTTTCTATTTCTGGACTTATCCTAATAAGAGAAGGAAGAGACTAATTGGACAATAGAGAGAGGATGTTAGAAAGAAAGGAAGAATTGGAAATCTAAAATGAATCCAATCCCCCGGTGCACCTCCCTTTAAATACTTAACGATGGGTTGTCTTCGAGAATTTTTCGTGCCCATCTCGCATCCATCAAAAAATCTCACACCTCCTGAAGAATTCTCATATCCATCTAAAAGTTTTTGACACATGACAATCATCAAAAAAAAAATCCAAGAGATGCTTCATGCAGAAGGACTCTTCAGAATATTTTTCTCGATGATTCTTCGATGAGTCGCGCAGCTTTCCATGGTATAATTTTTCTCCACCACCCATCAACATAATTTTATCCATAAAATAGACAAAAATCAAGGCACTAATATGACAATGTCATGAAAAAAAATTCAGATTAAGAAGTGGCGTGACAAATGGTTTAGAGTCCTTCACAAGTTGGACTCTTGGTCAAGCGCATGGATCAGGCAGACAGGATTTTCAACTTCAACAAATTTTCATGATTAAACTAGAATGAATTTTAACTTCAAAGAATTTATCATGCTCAAAATAAAGTTAGGAATCACTCAAAAATTTATTTCATCATGGAACATAGGATAAGCTCGAGGATGAGGCATCCCATCTCATGGGATGAGAAAGCTATTTCTCCACACAAAAACTGCACCCATGCACAAGAAAAATTCTTGACTCATGGAGACTTAGTTTTCTAGCTCCAAATTTTTGATACATATAGCCAAAGGCTGAGCAAAATCAAACCCAAATTTGATTTGAATTAATTTAGCTTTAATTAGCTCAATGTGGAATCAATTTTAAACCTAATTTGAAACAAGGAGCAAGTTTTTTGCAACATGTGCTAGCATGTCAATTTTGCAAACATGATCTAATCCAATTAGACCCCTGATCAATACCCTTTGTGTATGATCCATTGGGTTCCACTTCTAACTGGTAATAGGTTTGAGTTCAAGTCAATTTGATTTGATTAAAATTTAATCTAACCGATCTAGATCCAATCGAGCTAACCCGATTTCAGCAATTAGAACTCTTTCTAATTGGTGATTGAATTAAACTCTTTAATTTGATCAAACTCATAAGACAAGATTGACATCTAGCAATATATCATGTCTATCTGAAAGATATTAAATTTTTGATAAAAATATCAAAAATATCCTTCAGCGAAAAGTTACGGTGCAATTTGATCCTCCGTTCTCCCTGCACCCCAAATATGACTCTGGATATGGAATGATGTCAAATCCAATATCATACTCATATTTCTCTCAATCTTATATGATGATTCAATTAATAAAATATTAGAAACTCTTTCTAATTTTCATTCTGCTTTGATCAAAGACTTCCTGAATCATCAATCAATCAGAACAAGTAGGATGCAATTTTTTTTTACCAAGAGTGATCGATTCCATGTTGACCTACTCACAATCTTCATACACATTCTACCATATCTAGAACACCCCGTATATGACTAAGTCATGAATGAGTATGAACCAAAAAATATGGATTCATGTATACAAGGTTCTATGGTAGCCTCAGGTCAAAGGATTACATGCACAACTCCCACTATAAGAAAATATCTCTTCACATGTAAGTAAATTCCATAGATGTTTCTTAAGTCGGATCAATTCAGTGAACTCATTCTTTAATGAACACCCACTTTTTTATATTAGTATCTCACATAAGTAGCATATGAGATCTGCCACCTTCTCCATCGAGCATACATAGAAAGTGCTAATCTATCTAAAATATTGATCCCCTACTCAATACTCCTATGACTAGGAATATTCTAAATCAGGATTTTTAGGATTTTAGGTCTCATAGGTATGATCTCATCATAATCCTAAACTTATTTTTTTAATTTATGGAGTTCATCATAATCATTACTAAAGTAAGATGCAGCATATGATGAAAAATATCTTTTATTATTTAAAGAGTCAATACA
This sequence comes from Elaeis guineensis, assembly GCF_000442705.2. NCBI lineage: Eukaryota > Viridiplantae > Streptophyta > Magnoliopsida > Arecales > Arecaceae > Elaeis > Elaeis guineensis. Next base: position 44,027,248 of record NC_025994.2, read on the forward strand.
TAAGTCTGGAAGATTACAAGGAAAACCCATCAAAATACAAACTTCGATTGGTTTGTAGGGCATATTCCTTTCAATCTTCCACTTGCACTAAAGCCAATCACCCTTATATATTATCCCCATACAATCGAGATGACGATCGAACTGCTGCTGTGGTAGAGCCTTAGTGAATGGGTCTGCTATGTTATTCTTTGTTTCTACTCGTTCAATGACAACATCTTGTCTTTCGATTATTTCATGAACGAGATGGAAGCATCTTAGAATGTGCTTAAATTTATGATGAGATCTTGATTCTTTTGCTTGAGCAACTGCTCCAGTATTATCACAGTAAAGTGGTACTGAATTCTTAATCTCAAGAACGATATCCAACTCAGTGATGAACTTCTTCATCTAGACAGCTTTCTTGGCGGCTTCACTTGCAGCTATATATTCTGCCTCAGTGGTTGAGTCAGCTACAGTCTACTGCTTGGAACTTTTTCAACTAACAGCTCCACCATTAAGAGTAAAAATATATCCTGAAGTGGACTTACTATCATCAGGGCCTAATTGAAAACTAGAGTCAGAATAACTTTCTAGTTTTAAATCAGATCCTTCATATACCAGAAAAATATCTTTAGTCCTTCTTAGGTACTTAAGAATATTTTTTACTGCTTTCCAATGATCCTCTCCTGGATCAGCCTGAAATCTACTAACTATGCCAAGGCATAGGCAACATCAGGCCTAGTACATAGCATAGCATACATGATCGACCCTACTGCTGAAGCACAGGGAATAGAACTCATTCTATTTCTCTCTTTCGGTATTTTAGGAGACTTCTTTTTAGAGAGATGTATGCCTTGACTCATGGGTAAGTAACCTCTTTTACTTCCATCCATGCTAAACCTCTTTAGCACTAAGTTTATGTATCTGGATTGGGACAAACCTAACATCCTCTTAGATCTATCCCTATAGATCTTTATACCTAGTATATAGGATGCTTCACCCAAATCCTTCATGGAAAACTTACTTGATAGCCATGTCTTGACTGATTGTAACATTGGGATATCATTCCCAATAAGAAGTATGTCATCCACATATAAAACTAAGAAGATAATGGTACTCCCACTAATCTTCTTGTATACACAAGGTTCATCCATATTTTTGATAAAGCCAAACTCTTTGACTGTAACATCAAATCGGATGTTCCAACTCTTCGAGGCCTGTTTTAATCAATAAATAGATTTCTTAAGCTTGCATACCTGATTTTCTCTTCCTTTTGAGACAAACCCTTCTGGCTGAGATATGTAAACCTCTTCCTCAAGATAACTATTAAGGAAGGCGGTCTTCACATCCATTTGCCAAATCTCATAATCATGATATGCTGCTATTGCAAGCATAATCCATATAGATTTGAGCATGGCAACTGGTGAAAATATTTCATCATAATCAATACCCTATTTTTGTCTGAAACCTTTAGCTACTAATCTAGTTTTATAGGTTTCAACTTGGCCATCTGCTCCAATCTTTTTTTTATTGACCCATTTGGATCCAATAGGGGTCACACCCTCTGGTGCATAAACCAAAGTCCACACTTGATTGGAATACATGGAGTCCATTTGTTGCCCAGCTATGCAACCCAAGAGGGGGGGTGAATTGGGTTTCTAAAAAATTTTAATCCCAACAGATTACTTATGAAGAACAAAACAAAGACTTTAAATCAATATTAATTACCTAAAGCAGTATTGCAAGGATATAATAAAGAAATAAGATAAAGCGATAAAGCACACCACAAACACAAGGATTTATAGTGGTTCGGTGCTAACCTTGCACCTACATCCACTCCCCAAGATCCTACTTGGGAATTTCAATCCACTATCCTTTGTATTCAACCCGAATACAAAACGTCAGAAACTCCGACACTAGCTATCCCAAGCTAGATCACTTATTTTTCGGGTACAAGTAAATCCAAAATACTCCGATTTCAGGTTCAGATCAACCTTTCCTTGTTTTGAAAATCCTCCAAAAATAAGAACAAAAACTCACAAAGAGTTAGAAAATTTTGAGCACAGATTAATACAATAACAGCTCCTTAAATGAGCGAATATAACAATAAAAGCTTTACTCAAATGAAGAACCTCTTTTTCGAATTTTCTCAAAGTGGATGAACGCTTGAATGCTTGAGAAGAGGTTGATTGTTGATTGAAGATCTCTTGAAAGCTTTGAAAGATCTCTAGATCAAGGTTGAAACAATAGGCGTGAAGGATTCTCTCCTTGAAAGCTCTTGCTTTTCTCTTTCACACTCTCTCTGGTATATTGTGGATCCTCTCTCTTTTTCTTTTTGGATTTTTCGTTGATCTCAGGTTTTTTCGTGCAAATTTCGGATCCTCTCTTCTGTTCTTCTCTCTTTGATCTGCCGATTGATCTTCCTTTTTTTTTTTTTTTCAATTTGATCTGCTATTTAAACTGCAATTTCTTTCACCATTTCAAGCATTTTGTAGCATTAGAAGCAAGAGAAAACAATTTAGGTAGATAAAGAGCCGTTAGAGCAATTTTAGGAAGCATAAATGGCAATTAAAACGGGCAAAAAAATAGCCGTTGCTGATATTTTCCATCGCAGGGGTCGACTCATGAGTCGACTCATGCATCAGGAGTCGACTCATGAGTCGACTTCTGTTGCACAGACCAGAAGGTCTGATTTCCGGATTTTTCGGCTCAAATCAGCAGAGGTCGACTCATGAGTCGACTCATGCCTTGTGGGTCGACTCATGAGTCGACTCACAGGTCGTGCCAAGTCAAAAATCCAGCGTGCCATGGAAATTTTTTGCGTGCCAATCAGCTCACAGTGCCATGAGTTGACTCATGAGTCGACTCATGCACTTCAAACCTTCATAACTTCAAAAATATAAGTCCAAATACAATAAAATTTTCATCAATAGTTTATAAATCATTTGTTCTATCAAATGATACTATCAAATCAGAATTTTAGTGAAATTATGATTTTGCCCTTGAAGAGCATAAGGACTTTTTCATTTTAAAATTATTTGTATCCCTTCAATCTGCTTTGTAATCATCAAAATCAATCTAGGAGCAACAATCTCCCCCTTTTTGATGATGACAAAATATTTGAACAAAAATATTTATGTTAATGCATTAATTTCAAAAGAATCCATTATAGGTGTATATGCTTGAAAAGAGTATGATTCTTTTGGCATGTAATATAAATGCAAAAATAGTTTGTCCATTTTCTTAAAGATTTGAAAAGGGTATTAGATCATTTTGAGTTTAAGATATATCAGAGCAAGAGAAGATAAATAACTTTTGCAATGTATCAGAGCAAAAAAAAATAATTTTTACAATGATATCAGAAAAGATTTTACAATGTATCAGAGCAAGAAAATTTTATAATATATCAGAGAAAATTTCACACTGTATTAGAGCAAATGTCAGAAAAAATTTCACACTATATTAGAGCAAATATTATAATATATCAGAGAAACTTTCACACTATATCAGATCAAATTTTATCATGTATCAGAGCAAGTTAAAAGAAATTTTAGGGTGTATCAGAGTAAATCAAATTTCTTAAGTTGTATCAAGGTAAATAAAATTTCAAAAGATGTATCAGAGCAAGTTTGAATTTTGAAATATATCAGAGCATAAAAAAAAATACTTATTTGCATTGTACTTATGATTTTGCTTTTGATGGATGGCTTTTTGTTTAAGTTCTGTCTGATACCAAATTTCGATACCAAATTTCTCAAAGTTTTGTTTAATTTCTCCAATATTTGTTTTCCAATATATTTATTATTTTTTTTTTAATCTTCTAATTTTTATTTAATTTCTCAAGTTTGGTTTAATCTTTCAATTCTTATTTTTGTTTAATTTCTCCAGTTTGGTTTAATCTTTCAATCTTTGTTTTTCTTTAATTTCTCTCCCTTTTTCTCATAATTTAGGGTTTTGCTTTTTTTTTAATTTCAATTTTTGTTTTTGTTTAATTTCTCCCCCTTTTTGACATCATCAAGCATAGTTAACTCTTCCTTTTTCTGAAATATTCTTTAATTTCTTTCCTTTTAGAGTTTTTCACAGATGTTTGCTCCCCCTTAATATAGCAATTATCAACAGCAAACAACAACAAGGAGAAGACAATATTTCCACAAGAAGAAAATATATAACCAAAATATGATCGATATCATTACAAAGAGGTAGAAATAAAGGTAAAAGATGATTCCACTAATATCATAATTGTTTCAATACATAAAATTCAACCAGCTAAATGTCAATACATGGCCCCAAGGTATAGATCCTAGAACAAGACACTAACACCTAGGATCTAGTAAAGATCAAGATAAGTCAATGATCGGAGTCATCAGATATAGGGTGAGGAGATGATGGATCAGAAGTGCATCCTCTACCCCGTCTGCCTCTGCCACGAGCAGGAGAGCGAGATGAACTGGGTGGCTGAGAACGCTGAGATGCTAGAAACTGAACAGAAAGGGTGAGTCTAATAGAATCAAGTACGTTCAGTGCTCTGGAAACAGATTGAAGTAGAGCAGTGAACTGGGTGGTAGCATGCTCACTCGATCCTCGGATCTCTTTCCTCAGTAATTCATATCCACCTTCTAGAGCTCCTCTGAGCCTGCCAGCCTCTGCAGTGAGGTCTGTGACCTCAATAGTAGACTCCTGTGGCTGGGGATGGGCCAATGCAAGGACTTGCCCCTGCAAGTCAAGAACTCTGCCAGTCAATCTCCAGACTGTGTCCTCAAGCTGCTGGATCCTGATGGACTGATCTGATATCATCTGAAACATAGTGGAGATGTGGGGAGTAATGGTCTGATCAGAAGAGGTAGCTCCAGGTGCAAAAGAAGTACTACCCCACTGGCTAGACAGCAAAGAAGCCACACGCTGAAATATATGCTCGATCTGATCGTCAGCCAGTCTGAACTCTGAATGAGGTGCTCTGCCCTCTGGCTGATACACTGGTGTGGGCATCCTAGTAAACTCAGAAGGGCCAGCCTCAGTATCAGGAATGAACTGGGTATCCGGTGATGCTTCCCTGAAGTCATGTACAGGAGAAGATGGACCTTCTTCTTCTACTCTGCCTTCAGTTCTGTCTTCAACTCTTTCCTCAACTCTCTCCTCAGCTCTTTCTTCAGAGCCCTTGATCCAACCACCAACAGTCTTTGTAATTCCCATTCGGTGCAGGCTGTGTTGGTTGAAAGTGTCCACATGTGAGAGTTTGGTAGGTGTCTCCCCCTCACAGCTAACTCCAAACCTCCTAAATACTCTAGTAAGGGCCATACCATAAGGCAAGTGTGCCTTGGATCTGTTCAAAGTTTCTCTCATGGCCTCTATCATAAGTGCAGGGAGATTTAGGGGGTCTGAGTGATGATATGAAACATGACACATATATCTCTGCCAGATAGTAGATCATGCCTACCACTCCTAGGAAAGAAGAGTTTTGTTACAATCTGATGCAGGACCCTCATCTCAATGGATAATAGCTTTGCTTCCAATTTGTTTAAACTTCCTGAAAAAGCTTCTCCTAAGATAATTCTGATCCCTTCTTCTTTAATTGGGAGTTCCATATATGAGTATCCTTCACTAGGCAACTGAAGTATATCTCCCAATATCTTAGAATCCAAGCATATGTCAATCCCCTTGACTGTTGAAGTCACTGACCCGTTTCCATAATATAGGTTCTGGTAGAACTCTCTAACAAGGTCAACATAGGTGACTTCCTTAAGAGAGCAATAAAGTTCCCATCCTTGATTTTTGATCTTGGTAGCAAAAGTAAAGCCTTCTTTCTCAAAGAACCGAAAATCTATATTTTTCCCGGTTTCTACTTTTCTATCAGAAAGAGGATTTACACTGGGGCTTATGGAGGATTGAGAGAGACCTTGAGTAGGTACTGAAACTGGAGTGGGAGTAGTTGAAGACTGAGCATGCCTTTTCTTTCGGACAACTTCTTCAGGCTCACGGATTGATTTCCTTCTTTGGGGAAGCTTCATCTTTGGAGCCATATCCAATAAAGTAGCAGACAAGAAGACTTGAATTGAGAGGAGGAGGGATCACAAGAGAGTAAAGAGGAATTTTAGTAGAGAAAAGAAGTGGATTTTAGAAGTTCGATGAAGTGCTAGGGCACGTTCCAACCGTGCCAAGCAATGCGAGAAAGCACGAGAAATCTCTTTTCCAAGGAGGCGATTTTTGGTGGAGAGTAGGAGGGAGAATTGCCTCGAGATAAATTCTTGGTTTTGGAGCAAGAAAGAGTTGGAAAGAACGGCTTTCGGAAGGAAGACGATGAGAAGATGAGTCGTCTCACAAACAGGGTTCCCGTTTAAAAACAATGAGCCCGTGGGAAGTTTGTGGGATTTACAAGTTTGCCATTGAGTCGACTCATGGGGGTCGACTCACGAAGTTCAGAAATTCAGGAAAAATGCAAATAAATTCCAAAAAAATTCAAAATTTTGGGAGAAGGAATTTTGTTCAATGATAAGTTTTTAGAGTGATAAATCTGAGCTTTTGGGACCAGGATGGATGTTGAAAATTGAGCTCTAATCAATTCTTTGAAAATTGAGAAATTTTAGGCAAATGGATCTAGAATTCCTAGATTTCTCCTAATTTTATAGAATCTATCCTCACTAAGGGCCTTTGTAAAGATATCGGCTAATTGATTTTCAGTGCAAACATATTTAAGAATTACATTTTTGTTTTGAACATGTTCTCTTATAAAATGATGTCTTATTTCAATATGTTTGGATCTTGAGTGTTGTATTGGATTTTTAGATAGATTTATGGCACTTGTGTTGTCACATCTTATTGGTGTTTCATTAAGTTTGATTCCAAAATCTTCGAGTTGTTGCTTAATCCACAAGATTTGAGCACAACAACTTCCGACTGCAATGTATTCGGCCTCAGCCGTAGACAGTGCCATCGAATTTTGTTTCTTGCTAAACCATGAGATTAGGTTAACTCCAAGAAATTGGCAAGTTTCACTTGTGCTTTTTCTATCTAATTTACATCCAGCAAAATCAGTATCTGAATATCCTAACAAATTAATTTGTGAGTCCTTAGAGTACCGTAACCCTATAGTTTGTGTACCATTTAAGTATCTAAGGATTCTTTTAACAGCATTCAAATGAGATTCCTTAGGATTAGATTGATATCTAGCACATAAGCAAACACTAAACATGATATCAGGCCTACTTGCAGTTAGATATAATAATGAGCCAATCATACCTCTATAGTATTTTAAGTCTACGCTTTTACCTTCATCATCCTTGTCAAGCTTACTTGAGGGACTCATTGGTGTGCCAATTGGTTTGCAGTTCTTCATTCCAAATCTTTTGAGTAGTTCCTTGGTGTACTTGCTTTGGGTGATGGAGATTCCTCTTTTGATTGTTTGATTTGGAGTCCGAGGAAGAAGGTGAGTTCTCCCATCATGCTCATCTCGAACTCTCCCTGCATAAGCTTAGCAAAGTCTTGACAAAGGGATTCATTAGTAGACCCAAAAATTATGTCATCAACATAAATTTGTATAATTAGCATATCATTTTGGTTTCTTTTAATAAATAGGGTTGTATCTACATTGCCTCTTGAGAAATCATTATTTAGTAGAAATTTGCTTAGCCTTTCATACCATGCTCTAGGTGCTTGTTTTAGACCATATAAAGCTTTATTTAATCTAAAGACATGATTGGGAAAAGCATGATTTTCAAATCCAGGGGGTTGTTCTACATATACTTCTTCAAAATATATCCATTTAAAAAAGTACTTTTAACATCCATTTGAAATAGTTTGAATTTCATAAAGCAAGCATAAGCAAGTAGAAGTCTAATGGCTTCTAATCTAGCAACAGGTGCAAAGGTTTCATCAAAATCAATTCTTCTTCTTGATTATATCCCTTAGCAACCAGTCTTGCTTTATTTTAATTACATTTCTATGCTCATCTAATTTGTTTCTAAAGACCCATTTTGTGCCAATTATTGAATAATCTTTAGGTCTTGTTACTAAGCTCCAAACATTATTTCTTTCAAATTGATTAAGTTCTTCTTGCATAGCATTAATCCAGTTATGATCATTTTCAGCTTCTTCAAAAGTTTTAGGTTCAAGTTGAGATACAAATACACAATGATTAAGTACATCTCTAAGTGAAGAACGGGTTTTTACCCCATGCATAGGATCACCGATAATTAACTCCTTAGGGTGGTTGTGAACATACCTCCATTCCTTGGGTAGGTCATTTGTACCTTGAGGTTGTTCTTGAATTTCTTCACCTCTTTCATTTTGTTCGTCTTCTTGATCCTTGTCTTCTGGAGTTGCTGAATCTTTTAGAGTGATCTCCTTTATACCTTCTATTAGTGGATCTGCATCATCAACACCCTCATTCTTCCTTGAAGGAAGATCGTTAGATTCATCAAAGACAACATGTATGGACTCCTCAACTACTAAAGTTCTTTTGTTGAACACTCTAAATGTTTTACTAGTGGAGGAGTAACCTAGAAAGATTGCTTCATCTGATTTTGCATCAAATTTACCAAGTTTTTCTTTGCCATTATTTAATACAAAACATCGGCAACCAAAAATATGAAAATATGCAATATTTAGTTTTCTTCCTTTCCAAAGTTCATAGGGGGTTTTCTTTAAAAATTGTCTAATTAAAGCACGATTTAAAATGTAACATGCTGTGTTAATAGCTTCTGCCCAAAAATATCTTGGAAGGTTGCTTTCACAAAGCATGGTACGGGCCATTTCTTCTAAGATTCTGTTTTTTCTTTCAACTACCCCATTCTGTTGGGGTGTCCTAGGAGTAGAGAAGTTATGGCCAATTCCATTTTCATCACAAAAATTTTCAAAGTCATGATTTTCAAATTCTGTTCCATGATCACTTCTAATATTTTGAATTGAAAACCCTTTTTCATTAGTGACTTTTCGATGAAATTTAGTGAAAATTTGAAAAGTTTCATTTTTGTGAGCTAAAAAGAAAATCCAAGTAAAACGAGAGTAATCATCTATTATTACAAATCCATATCATTTTCCTCCTAGACTAGTGGTTCTAGTTGGTCCAAATAAATCCATATGTAAGAGCTCTAAAGGTCTAGAAGTTGAAACAGTGTTTTTGGATTTAAATGATACTCTAGTTTGTTTACCTAATTGGCATGCATCACAAATTCTATCCTTTTCAAAATTCATTTTGGCAAACCGAGAACTAAATCCTTTTTAATTAATTTTGAGAGAGAATGCATGCTAATGTGTGCAAGTCTACGATGCCACAGCCAACTAGTCTCATTTATTTTAGCATTTAAGGAAACAAGGCATTGCATGTCTAATTTAGTTAAATCATTCAAGTCTACCATATAAACATTGCCATGCCTATGTCCTATAAATTTAATGCCATCGTTAATAGGACTCGTCACAATGCAAACAGATGATTCAAAACTTACTTTATACCCTTTATCACAGAATTGACTAATGCTAAGTAAGTTATGCTTTAAACCTTTAACTAATAAAACATTCTCAATGTATTTGGAGGGAGTGATACCAATGTTACCTATCCCGATGATCTTTCCTTTGCCATTATCTCCAAAGTGACCATCCCTCCATCCTTAGCATCAAGCGTGATGAATTGTGATTCATCACCAGTCATGTGTCTCGAGCATCCGCTGTCAAGATACCATTTCTGTTTCCTTCTTGGGATGCTAGACACACTGCAAGCAAAGGTCAAGTTTCTGTCTTAGGTACCCAAGCTTTCTTGGGTCCTTTCAGGTTAGTCAGAATGGTTCCTTTTGGAACCCATATTTTCTTTGTGTTTGCATATTTGTTAATAAGACATGTGTATGATTTATGTCCTATTCTTCCACATTTAAAAAAGTAATATTTGTAGACTTGTTACTTGAATAATTTACATAAATATCCTTCAGAAATTTTTGTTTCTTCAGGGGTTTATAACCAAGTCCAGCCTTATCATATATAGCTTTCTGATTTTCAAGGATCATATTTAGTTTGTTTGAACTTAAGGTGAACTTATCTACTATAGATTTCAGCTTGTTCATTTCATCCTTTAAGTTTTGATTTTCTTGAATCAAGGTGAATTTTTCAATTGAAAGATTTTCAGCTTGTTTACTAAGGACTGATTTTCCAATTTCAGCTCTTTGTTTTTCTTCCCTAGTTTCTTTAATTCTCAATTGAATCATAGAAGCTTCATGCAATTCTTCAAAAGTAATTCACTAGTGGATTCAGAAGTTACCTCATTTTCGTGTGCCATCAGGCACAGGTTGGCTTTTCTGTTGAGGTTTCCTCGTCGGAGCTTGAGTCATCACTCGCACTCCAGGTCGCCATCATTGCCTTCTTTTTGAACTTCTTTGGACCTTTCTTCAATTGTGGACATTCGGATCTGAAATGTCCTGGCTTCTTGCACTCGTAGCATATAGGGGGTTGATCTTTCTCCTTTTCTTTGCTTTGATCTCCTTTTGTGAATTTCTTTCTCATCCCCTGTTTCTTTTTCTTAGAAACTTCTTAAATTTTGGGTGATGAGAGCCATCTCTTCATCCTGATCTTCATCTTCAGAGTCATCCGTTTCATAATCAGGCGAAGTTGTGGATTTGAGGGCAATGGTTCTTTTCTTTTTGACTTCATCCTCTTGATGTTGCTTCATGCTAAGTTCATGAGTCATCAAGGATCCAAGAAGCTCTTCTAGAGGTAGAGTGTTCAAGTCCTTTGCTTCTTGGATGGCAGTCACCTTTGCTTCCAAGTTCTTGGCAGTGACTGAGAATCTTCCTTACAAGTTCACTGTTAGTATAAGATTTGCCAAGACTCTTTAAACCATTGATTATATCAGTAAAACGAGTAAACATAGCAGTTATGGACTCATCATGCTCTATTTTGAACAATTCATATTTATGTACAAGCATGTTTATTTTAGACTCTTTTACTTGATTTGTTCCCTCATGGTTACTTCTAACTATCCCATATTTCTTTAGCAGATGCACAAGTAGAAATGCGATTAAATTCACTTGCATCTAGTGCACAATAAAGAACATTCATGGCTTTGGCATTTAATTGTGCCAATTTTTTGTCAACCTCATCCCATTCTTTCTCGGGTTTGGTTGATCCTCACCATCTATAATCTTGGTGGTGTGTGAGGACCATTCACTATGATACTCCACATATCATAGTCGAGTGCTTGTATGAAAATCTTCATCCGAGCTTTCCAATAGGTGTAATTAGACCCATTAAAAAGTGGAGGTCGGTTTGTTGATTGCCCCTCGGCTAGAGAAGTACCAACATGGGTTGCCATAGATCTTTGGCTCTTTGATTGTTAGATCAAAGAAGGGCTAGAGCACCGGCTCTGATACCACTTGTTGCCCAGCTATGCAACCCAAGAGGGGGGTGAATTGGGTTTCTAAAAAATTTTAAGCCCAACAGATTACTTATGAAGAACAAAACAAAGACTTTAAATCAATATTAATTACCTAAAGCAGTATTGCAAGGATATAATAAAGAAATAAGATAAAGCGATAAAGCACACCACAAACACAAGGATTTATAGTGGTTCGGTGCTAACCTTGCACCTACATCCACTCTCCAAGATCCTACTTGGAAATTTCAATCCACTATCCTTTGTATTCAACCCGAATACAAAACGTCGGAAACTCCGACACTAGCTATCCCAAGCTAGATCACTTATTTCCCGGGTATAAGTAAACCCAAAACACTCCGATTTCAGGTTCGGATCAACCTTTCCTTGTTTTGGAAATCCTCCAAAAATAAGAACAAAAACTCACAAAGAGTTAGAAAATTTTGAGCACAGATTAATACAATAACAGCTCCTTAAATGAGTGAATATAACAATAAAAGCTTTACTCAAATGAAGAACCCCTTTTTCGGATTTTCTCAAAGTGGATGAACGCTTGAATGCTTGAAAAGAGGTTGATTGTTTATTGAAGATCTCTTGAAAGCTTTGAACGATCTCTAGATCAAGGTTGAAACAATAGGCGTGAAGGATTCTCTCCTTGAAAGCTCTTGCTTTTCTCTTTCACACTCTTTCTGGTATATTGTGGATCCTCTCTCTTTTTCTTTTTGGATTTTTCGTTGATCTCAGGCTTTTTCGTGCAGATTTCAGATCCTCTCTTCTGTTCTTCTCTTTTGATCTGCCGATTGATCTTCTTCATTTTCTCTCCAATTTGATCTGCTATTTAAACTGCAATTTCTTTCACCATTTCAAGCATTTTGTAGCATTAGAAGCAAGAGAAAACAATTTAGGTAGATAAAGAGCCGTTAGAGCAATTTTAGGAAGCATAAATGGCAATTAAAACGGGCAAAAAAATAGCCGTTGCTGACATTTCCCGTCGCAGGGGTCGACTCATGAGTCGACTCATGCATCAGGAGTCGACTCATGAGTCGACTTCTGTTGCACAGACCAGAAGGTCTGATTTTTGGATTTTTTGGCTCAAATCAGCAGAGGTCGACTCATGAGTCGACTCATTCCTTGTGGGTCGACTCATGAGTCGACTCACAGGTCGTTCCAAGTCAAAAATCCAGCGTGCCATGGAAATTTTTTGCGTGCCAATCAGCTCACAGTGCCATGAGTTGACTCATGAGTCGACTCATGCACTTCAAACCTTCATAACTTCAAAAATATAAGTCCAAACACAATGAAATTTTCACCAATAGTTTACAAATCATTTGTTCTACCAAATGGTACTATCAAATCAGGATTTTAGTGAAATTATGATTTTGCCCTTGAAGAGCATAAGGACTTTTTCATTTTAAAATTATTTGTATCCCTTCAATCTGCTTTGTAATCATCAAAATCAATCTAGGAGCAACAGTATATAAATTACTTTTAATTCCAAAGATATGGACTTTAGTTTAAAGATCCTCCTACTATTTTTTTTACGAATTGATAGCCTCTACCTCCAACTTGAGGAATTACACTAATTTCTTAGCGGGTACTAGAATCCACACAGACTGCATTCGGGCCCGAGTGTAGCTCGACCAACCCTAATACATCCATGGGTAAGTTCATAACCAATTATTTCTCCAAACAACTTCTAACAATTAGATTTTGCCCCAAGCATCCCTTCAGCAAGCATGTGGCACCTCTACTGAAAATTCTGATTAGGTCCAACCATTAACATAACAATATTAAGTGTATTCAACAAACGGATGTCCAGACTCGAGTGTGGCTCGACCAATCTGAGCATTGATCTGAAGGTACATCATGATGGTCATATGATGGATGATAATTTCAATACGTAATAAACACCAGGCGTGTGGCGCCTCCAATGCCTATTTGAAATATTGGACTCATTACATGTATCTTAATGAGAGACTATAACCAAGTTATTTTATAACTCTATCATTTTATAGATCTAATAATTTAGAGAATTTGATTTTATTGACCTGAGAATAAGAGAAAAAGATGACCTAAAAGCCACAAATCCTTCCATTGACTTCACCAAGTCATGTAGGGGATTAGACACAAGCTGGTCTAAAGACACCTAAATCAGTCACACTGATTTAGCTTAATGGCATGGGTCTGCATGAATCGACTAGTGATCTAATCAAAACATAATCTACCATGTCGGACAGGTAAGTGAGATCCATGAGAGAGATGTGCCCTTAACTCACCGTAGATGCATTTAGGTGAATAGCTCCCAATTAAAAATCACTTGATCGAATCTGCCAAACTTATCTTAGACACCAACTAGTTAATTAGTTTCAATTTGGTCCACCAGAAAATTTGAGCTTAACTATAGAGCCATGATCATGGTCCATTTATTAGGATCAAATATATGGACTTGATCAAACTTCAACTATTGAGGTTAATCTAAAAAAATTCTAACCTAATCTAATTCAATACTTGATTAGATTTAATCAATTTCTCTACTTGGTCTAAATATATTTCTAATCCTAAGTCTAACCCATTAGAAGAATCTGATTCAAGCGAACCCATTGCCTATCAATTTATGTGATGTCTTAATGATCTTCAATTCTCAAACCTAAATCATTCAAACTTAATTCAAAATTAAGTGTGTGAAATATGTGTTTCAGTCTGTAGAGCTATTCTACCAGAATTTCATGTGAAGCATATCATATATTTCAATTCATGAAAATAAATTTTTATAATATATTTAATAATTAAATATGCATAGGTATGATCTAAATTTTATACATACATCTCATATATCATGATAACTTTTAGATCAATATCGATTACATCTTATGTAATATGCTATTCAGATCTAAAATAATTTTATATCTAAATTTTATCTTATTGTAATGAATCATAAATCACTTTAGATCTAATCTAAATATATTTATGATCAAAATAATTGATAAAAATTGGTTCGTTTTTCTTCTTCATGAAATCGGATCACAATGACACCCCTACACGTCATAAGAGAACTCATCAAATAGACAAAAGAAAGATTAATCTCTTCAATCTTCTATGACCAAATGATTTGATGATTTCATCAATCCGAGTACTAGGCTATTAGAATCTGAAATCTAATTTCATATGTAATCACATCGACATGCAATTTTGATAAAATAATTTTATATCATGAACATATCTTTGATCTTATCAATTATGTTCTTTATCTAATCTAATTAGATTTGATGTATCATATACATCATATCATATCTGAAATATCTCTTATACTAATTATAAAATATTAATTTTAGATTTAATATCATATAAAAATTAATTAGATGCAAACATGAATGCATAAGGATTAAATTTTTCATAAAATCTATTTTCGTATAGTGCTGAATTCTGATAGGATTCAGATCTACATAACCATCAAAATAGATCCAATTTAGATCTGAAATAAGCCCCACTTCTTAATGAAAATAAAAATATTAAATTTTTATTAAAATAAATTTAAAATAGATTTTAACTCACGTTGTTATTCCATTAGAAATTCAGCAACAGTAAAATTCTATTATAACAATCTTATAACAACCTAAATTAACCACTGATTAGGATCATCTAATCCAATCAAAATCAGATCAAAAATTTTATATAAATAGATTTAAATTAGATTTAATATTTAATATAAAATTTTTATTACATACAATATATAATTCATCCAAAAAAATTTAGATATGAATGCATGTATTTCAGCCCTGCTCTGATACCAATTGAAGGGAAGGAAAACTATTTCTCTTCAGATAGCCCAGGTTGCATCTAAAAAATTTTTATTAATCTACA